>NW_025727296.1:0-103278 GCF_021461385.2 Schistocerca piceifrons | reverse complement strand
CTAGTTATAGATTCCGATACTTCACTTCATGTTTACTGTATCCCTCTGACCCTCTTATTCACGATGAAACACAGAAATTGCATCGGAATTTAATAAAAAAGGCACAATGCCGACTTAAGTACAGGAACACTGACTCTTCTTACACTGTATATTTTTTCAATCATTCATGTGACACTAGTTATAGATTCCGATGCTTTACTTCAGGTTTACTGTATCCCTCTGACCTCCTTATTGACGATGATACAAAGAAATTGCTTCGGAATTAAATACAAAAGGCACAATGCCGTCTTAAGTACAAGAAAACTGACTCTTCTTACTGTCTATGTTTTGAACCATTCCTGTGACACTAGATATAGATTCCGATGCTTCACTTTAGGTTTACTGTATCCCTCTGACCTTCTTATTGACGATGAAACACAGAAATTGCATCCGAATTAAATACAAAAGGCACAATGCCGACTTAAGTACAAGAAAACAGACTCTTCTTACTGTCTATGTTTTGAACCATTCCTGTGACACTAGTTATAGATTCCGATGCTTCACTTCAGGTTCACTATATCCCTCTGACCTTCTTATTGACGATGAAACACTGAAATTGCATCGGAATTAAATACAAAAGGCACAATGCCGTCTTAAGTACAAGAAACCTGACTCTTCTTACTGTCTATGTTTTGAACCATTCCTGTGACACTAGTTACCGATTCCGATGCTTCACTTCAGGTTTACTGTATGCCTCTGACCTTCTTATTGACGATGAAACACAGAAATTGCATCGGAATTAAATACAAAAGGCACAACGCCGACTTAAGTACAAGAAAACTGACTCTTCTTACTGTCTATGTTTGAACCATTCCTGTGACACTAGTTATAGATTCCGATGCTTCACTTCAGGTTTACTGTATCCCTCTGACCTTCTTATTGACGATGAAACACAGAAATTGCATCGGAATAAAATAGCAAAAGGCACAATGCGACTTAAGTACAAGAAAACTGACTCTTCTTACTGTCTATGATTTTTAACCAATCCTGTAACACTAGTTATAGATTCTGCTGCTTCACTTCAGTTTTACTGTATCCCTCTGACCTTCTTATTGACGATGAAACACAGAAATTGCATCGGAGTTAAATACAAAAGGCACAATGCTGACTTAAGTACAAGAAAACTGACTCTTCTTACTGTCTATGTCTTGAACCATTCCTGTGACACTAGTTATTGATTCTGATGCTTCACTTCAGGTTTACTGTATCACTCTGACCGTCTTATTGACGATGAAACACAGATATTGCATCGGAATTAAATACAAACGGCACAATGCCGACTTTAGTACAAGAAAACTGACTCTTCTTACTGTCTATGTTTTGAACCATTCGTGTGACAGTAGTTCTTCATTCCGATGCTTTACTTCAGGTTTACCGTATCCCTCTGACTTTCGTATTGACGATGAAACACGGAAATTGCATCGGAATTAAATAGATTAGGCACAATGCCGACCTAAGTACTAGAAAACTGACTCTTCTTACTGTCTATGCTTTGTACCATTCCTGTGACTTTAGGAAATGATTCCGATGCTTCACTTCAGGTTTACTGTATCCCTCTAACCTTCTTATTGACGAAAAAACACAGAAATTGCATCGGAATTAAATACAAAAGGCACAATGCCGACTTATGTACAAGAAAACTGACTCTTCTTACTGTCTATGATTGAACCATTCCTGTGACACTAGTTATAGATTCCGATGCTTCACTTCAGGTTTACTGTATCCCTCTGACCTTCTTATTGACGATGAAACACAGAAATTGCATCGGAATTAAATAAAAAATGCACAATGCCGACTTAAGTACAAGAATACTGACTCTTCTTACTGTCTATGTTTTGAACCATTCCTGTGACACTAAGTATAGATGCTGCTGCTTCACTTCAGGGTTACTGTATCCCTCTGACTTTCTTATTGACGATGAAACACAGAGATTGGATTGGAGTAAAATACAAATGGCACAATGCCGACATAAGTACAAGAAAACTGACTCTTCTTACAGTATATTTTTGAACTATTCGTGTGACACTAGTTATAGATTCCGATGCTTCACTTCAGGTTTACTGGATAACTCTGACCTTCTTATTGACGATGAAACACAGATATTGCATCGGAATTAAATACAAAAGGCACAATGCCGACTTAAGTACAAGAAAACTGACTCTTCTTACTGTCTATGTTTTGAACCATTCCTGTGACAGTAGTTATAGATTCCGATGCTTCGCTTCAGGTTTACTGTATCCCTCTGACCTTCTTATTGACGATGAAACACAGAAATTGCATCGGAATTAAATACAAATGGCACAATGCCGACTTAAGTACAAGAAAACAGACTCTTCTTACTGTCTATGTTTTGAACCATTCCTGTGACACTAGTTATAGATTCCGATGCTTCACTTCAGGTTCACTATATCCCTCTGACCTTCTTATTGACAATGGAACACTGAAATTGCATTGGAATTAAATACAAAAGGCACAATGCCGTCTTAAGTACAAGAAAACTGACTCTTCTTACTGTCTATGTTTTGAACCATTCCTGTGACACTAGTTACAGATTCCGATGCTTCACTTCAGGTTTACTGTATGCCTCCGATCTTTTTATTGACGATGAAACACAGAAATTGCATCGGAGTTAAATACAAAAGGCACAACGCCGACTTAAGTACAAGAAAACTGACTCTTCTTACTGTCTATGTTTGAACCTTTCCTGTGACACTAGTTATAGATTCCGATGCTTCCCTTCAGGTTTACTGTATCCCTCTGACCTTCTTATTGACGATGAAACACAGAAATTGCATCGGAATAAAATACAAAAGGCACAATGCCGACTTAAGTACAAGAAAACTGACTCTTCTTACTGTCTATGATTTTTAACCATTCCTGTAACACTAGTTATAGATTCTGCTGCTTCACTTCAGTTTTACTGTATCCCTCTGACCTTCTTATTGACGATGAAACACAGAAATTGCATCGGAGTTAAATACAAAAAGCACAATGCCGACTTAAGTACAAGAAAACTGACTCTTCTTACTGTCTATGCCTTGAACCATTCCTGTGACACTAGTTATAGATTCTGATGCTTCACTTCAGGTTTACTGTATCACTCTGACCGTCTTATTGACGATGAAACAAAGATATTGCATCGGAATTAAATACAAACGGCACAATGCCGACTTAAGTACAAGAAAACTGACTCTTCTTACTGTCTATGCTTTGAACCATTCCTGTGACAGTAGTTCTTCATTCCGATGCTTTACTTCAGGTTTACCGTATCCCTCAGACCTTCGTATTGACGATGAAACACGGAAATTGCATCGGAATTAAATACATTAGGCACAATGCCGACCTAAGTACTAGAAAACTGCCTCTTCTTACTGTCTATGCTTTGTACCATTCCTGTGACTTTAGGAAATGATTCCGATGCTTCACTTCAGGTTTACTGTATCCCTCTGACCTTCGTATTGACGAAGAAACACAGAAATTGCATCGGAATTAAATACAAAAGGCACAATGCCGACTTATGTACAAGAAAACTGACTCTTCTTACTGTCTATGATTGAACCATTCCTGTGACACTAGTTATAGATTCCGATGCTTCACTTCAGGTTTACTGAATCCCTCTGACCTTCTTATTGACGATGAAACACAGAAATTGCATCGCAATTAAATAAAAAATGCACAATGCCGACTTAAGTACAAGAATACTGACTCTTCTTACTGTCTATGTTTTGAACCATTCCTGTGACACTAAGTATAGATTCTGCTGCTTCACTTCAAGTTTACTGTATCCCTCTGACTTTCTTATTGACGATGAAACACAGAGATTGGATTGGAGTAAAATACAAATGGCAGATTGCCGACATAAGTACAAGAAAACTGACTCTTCTTACAGTATATTTTTGAACCATTCGTGTGACACTAGTTATAGATTCCGATGCTTCACTTCAGGTTTACTGGATAACTCTGACCTTCTTATTGACGATGAAACACAGATATTGCATCGGAATTAAATACAAAAGGCACAATGCCGACTTAAGTACAAGAAAACTGACTCTTCTTACTGTCCATGATTTGAACCATTCCTGTGACACTAGTTATAGATTCCGATGCTTCACTTCAGGTTCACTGATTCCCTCTGACGTACTTATTGACGATGAAACACAGAAATTGCATTGGAATTAAATACAAAATGCACAACACCGACTTAAGTACAAGAAAACTGACTCTTCTTACTGTCTATGTTTTGAACCACTCCTGTAACACTAGCTTAAGTTACCAATGCTTCACTTCAGTTATACTGTATTCCTCTGACTTTCTTAGTGACAATGAAACATAGAAATTGCATCGGAATGAAATAGAAAAGGCACAATGCCGACTTAAGTACAAGAAATTTGACTCTTCTTACTATGTTTTGAACCATTCCTGTGACACTAGATATAGATTCCGATGCTTCACTACAGGTTTTCTATATCCCTCTGATCTTCTTATTGACGATGAAACGCAGAAATCGCATCGGAATTTAATACAAAAAGCACAATGCCGACTTAAGTACAAGATAACTGACTCTTCTTACTGTCTATGTTTTGAACCATTCCTGTGACACGAGTTATAGATTCCGATGCTTCACTTCAGGTTTATTTCATCCATCAGACCTTCTTATTGACGATGAAACTCAGAAATTGCATCGGAATTAAATACAATAGGCACAATGCCGACTTAAGTACAAGTAAACTGACTCTCCTTACTGTATATGATTGAACCATTCCTGTGACACTAGTTATAGATTCCGATGCTTCACTTCAGCTTTGCTGTATCCCTCTGACCTTCTTATTGACGATGAAACACAGAAATTGCATCGGAATTAAATACAAAAGGCACAACGCCGACTTAAGTACAAGAAAACTGACCCTTCTTACTGTCTATGTTTTGAACCATTCCTGGGACACTAGTTATAGATTCCGATGCTTCACTTCAGGTATACTGTATCCCTCTGACCTTCTTATTGACGATGAAACACAGAAATTGCGTCGGAATTAAATACAAAAGGCACAATGCCGACTTAAGTACCAGATAACTGACTCTTCTTACTGTCAATGTTTGAACCACTCATGTGACACTAGTTATAGATTCCGATACTTCACTTCATGTTTACTGTATCCCTCTGACCCTCTTTTTCACGATGAAAAACAGAAATTTCATCGCAATTTAATACAAAAGGCACAATGCCGACTTAAGTACAAGAAAACTGACACTTCTTACACTGTCTATTTTTCAATCATTCATGTGACACTAGTTATAGATTCCGATGCTTTACTCCAGGTTTACTGTATCCCTCTGACCTCCTTATTGACGAAGATACAAAGAAATTGCTTCGGAATTAAATACAAAAGGCACAATGCCGTCTTAAGTACAAGAAAACTGACTCTTCTTACTGTCTATGATTTGAACCATTCCTGTGACACTAGATATAGATTCCGATGCTTCACTTTAGGTTTACTGTATCCCTCTGACCTTCTTATTGACGATGAAACACAGAAATTGCATCGGAATTAAATACAAAAGGCACAATGCTGACTTAAGTACAAGAAAACAGACTCTTCTTACTGTCTATGTTTTGAACCATTCCTGTGACACTAGTTATAGATTCCGTTGCTTCACTTCAGGTTCACTATATCCCTCTGACCTTCTTATTGACGATGAAGCACTGAAATTGCATCGGAATTAAATGCAAAAGGCACAATGCCGTCTTAAGTAGAAGAAAACTGACTCTTCTTACTGTCTATGTTTTGAACCATTCCTGTGACACTAGTTACAGATTCCGATGCTTCACTTCAGGTTTACTGTATGCCTCTGACCTTCTTATTGACGATGAAACACAGATATTGCATCGGAATTAAATACAAAAGGCACAACGCCGACTTAAGTACAAGAAAACTGACTCTTCTTACTGTCTATGTTTGAACCATTCCTGTGACACTAGTTATAGATTCCAATGCTTCCCTTCAGGTTTACTGTATCCCTCTGACCTTCTTATTGACGATGAAACACAGAAATTGCATCGGAATAAAATACAAAAGGCACAATGCCGACTTAAGTACAAGAAAACTGACTCTTCTTACTGTCTATGATTTTTAACCATTCCTGCAACACTAGTTATAGATTCTGCTGCTTCACTTCAGTTTTACTGTATCCCTCTGACCATCTTATTGACGATGAAACACAGAAATTGCATCGGAGTTAAATACAAAAGGCACAATGCCGACTTAAGTACAAGAAAACTGACTCTTCTTACTGTCTATGTCTTGAACCATTCCTGTGACACTAGTTGTAGATTCTGATGCTTCACTTCAGGTTTACTGTATCACTCTGACCGTCTTATTGACGATGAAACACAGATATTGCATCGGAATTAAATACAAACGGCACAAAGCCGACTTGAGTACAAGAAGACTGACTCTTCTTACTGTCTATGCTTTGAACCATTCCTGTGACAGCAGTTCTTCATTCCGATGCTTTACTTCAGGTTTACCGTATCCCTCAGACCTTCGTATTGACGATGAAACACGGAAATTGCATCGGAATCAAATACATTAGGCACAATGCCGACCTAAGTACTAGAAAACTGACTCTTCTTACTGTCTATGCTTTGTACCATTCCTGTGACTTTAGGAAATGATTCCGATGCTTCACTTCAGGTTTACTGTATCCCTCTGACCTTCTTATTGACGAAGAAACACAGAAATTGCATCGGAATTAAATACAAAAATCACAATGCCGACTTATGTACAAGAAAACTGACTCTTCTTACTGTCTATGATTGAACCATTCCTGTGACACTAGTTATAGATTCCGATGCTTCACTTCAGGTTTACTGTATCCCTCTGACCTTCTTATTGACGATGAAACACAGAAATTGCATCGGAATTAAATAAAAAATGCACAATGCCGACTTAAGTACAAGAATACTGACTCTTCTTACTGTCTATGTTTTGAACCATTCCTGTGACACTAAGTATAGATTCTGCTGCTTCACTTCAGGTTTACTGTATCCCTCTGACTTTCTTATTGACGATGAAACACAGAGATTGGATTGGAGTAAAATACAAATGGCACAATGCTGACATAAGTACAAGAAAACTGACTCTTCTTACAGTATATTTTTGAACCATTCGTGTGACACTAGTTATAGATTCCGATGCTTCACTTCAGGTTTACTGGATAACTCTGACCTTCTTATTGACGATGAAACACAGATATTGCATCCGAATTAAATACAAAAGGCACAATGCCGACTTAAGTACAAGAAAACTGACTCTTCTTACTGTCTATGATTTGAACCATTCCTGTGACAGTAGTTATAGATTCCGATGCTTCACTTCACGTTTACTGTATCCCTCTGACCTTCTTATTGACGATGAAACACAGAAATTGCTTCGGAATTAAATAGAAAAGGCACAACGCCGACTTAAGTACAAGAAAACTGACTCTTCTTACTGTCCATGATTTGAACCATTCCTGTGACACTAGTTATAGATTCCGATGCTTCACTTCAGGTTCACTGATTCCCTCTGACGTTCTTATTGACGATGAAAGACAGAAATTGCATTGGAATTAAATACATAAGGCACAACACCGACTTAAGTACAAGAAAACTGACTCTTCTTACTGTCTATGTTTTCAACTATTCCTGTGACACTAGTTTAAGATTCCAATGCTTCACTTCAGTTATACTGTATTCCTCTGACCTTCTTAGTGACGATGAAACATAGAAATTGCATCGGAATGAAATAGAAATGGCACAACGCCGACTTAGGTAAAAGAAAACTGACTCTTCTTACTATCTTTGTTTTGAACCATTGCTGTGACACTAGTTATAGATTCCGATGCTTCACTTCAGGTTTACTGTATCCCTCTGACCTTCTTATTGACGATGAAACACAGAAATTGCATCGGAATTAAATACAAAAGGCACAATTCCGACTTAAGTACAAGAAATCTGACTCTTCTTACTGTCTATGTTTTGAACCATTCCTGTGACACTAGATATAGATTCCGATGCTTCACTACAGGTTTTCTATATCCCTCTGATCTTCTTATTGACGATGAAACGCAGAAATCGCATCGGAATTTAATACAAAAAGCACAATGCCGACTTAAGTACAAGATAACTGACTCTTCTTACTGTCTATGTTTTGAACCATTCCTGTGACACTAGTTATAGATTCCGATGCTTCACTTCAGGTTTATTGCATCCATCAGACCTTCTTATTGACGATGAAACTCAGAAATTGCATCGGAGTTAAATGAAAAAGGCACAATGCCGACTTATGTACAAGAAAACTGACTCTTCTTACTGTCTATGTTTGCACCATTCATGTGACACTAGTTATAGATTCCGATGCGTCACTTCAGGTTTACTGTATCCCTGTGACCTTCTTATTGACGATGAAACACAGAAATTGCATCGGAATTAAATACAAAAGGCACAATGCCGACTTAAGTGCAAAAAAACTGACTCTTCTTACTGTCTATGATTGAACCATTCCTGTGACACTAGTTATGGATTCCGATGCTTCACTTCAGCTTTACTGTATCCCTCTGACCTTCTTATTGACGATGAAACACTGAAATTGCATCGGAATTAAATACAAAAGGCACAACGCCGACTTAAGTACAAGAAAACTGACCCTTCTTACTGTCTATGTTTTGAACCATTCCTGGGACACTAGTTATAGATTCCGATGCTTCACTTCAGGTATACTGTATCCCTCTGACCTTCTTATTGACGATGAAACACAGAAATTGCGTCGGAATTAAATACAAAAGGCACAATGCCGACTTAAGTACAAGATAACTGACTCTTCTTACTGTCAATGTTTGAACCACTCATGTGACACTAGTTATAGATTCCGATGCTTCACTTCAGGTTTACTGTATCCCTCTTCCCTTCTTATTGACGATGAAACACAGAAATTGCATCGGAATTAAATACAAAAGGCACAATTCCGACTTAAGTACAAGAAATCTGACTCTTCTTACTGTCTATGTTTTGAACCATTCCTTCGACACTAGTTATAGACTCCGATGTTTCACTTCAGGTTCACTGATTCCCTCTGACGTTCTTATTGACGATGAAACACAGAAATTGCAATGGAATTAAATACAAAAGGCACAACGCCGACTTATGTACGAGAAAACTGACTCTTCTTACTGTCTATGTTTTGAACCAATCCTGTGACACCAGTTTAAGATTCAAATGCTTCACATCAGGTATACTGTATCCCTCTGACCTTCTTATTGACGATGAAACATAGAAATTGCATCGGAATGAAATAGAAAAGGAACAATGCCGACTTAGGTACAGGAAAACTGAGTCTTCTTACTGTCTTTGTTTTGAACCATTGCTGTGACACTACTTATAGATTCTGATGCTTCACTTCAGGTTTACTGTATCCCTCTGACATTCTTATTGACGATGAAACACTGAAATTGCTTCGGAATTAAAGACAAAGGGCACAATGCCAACTTAAGTACAAGAAATCTCACTCTTCTTACTGTCTATGGTTTGAACCATTCCTGTGACACTAGTTATAGATTCCGATGCTTCACTTCAGGTTTACTGTATCCCTCTGACCTTCTTGTTGACGATGAAACACAGAAATTGCATCGGAATTAAATACAAAAGGCACAATGCCAACTTAAGTACAAGAAAACTGACTCTTCTTACTGTCTATGTTTTCAACTATTCCTGTGACAGTAGTTATAGATTCCGATGCTTCACTTCAGGTTTACTGTATCCCTCTGACCCTCTTACTGACGATGAAACACAAAAATTGCAACGGAATTAAATACAAAAGGCACAATGCCGACTTAAGTGCAAGATAACTGACTCTTCTTCCTATCAATGTTTGAACCACTCATGTGACACTAGTTATAGATTCCGATGCTTCACTTCAAGTTTACTGTATAACTCTGACCTTCTTATTGACGATGAAACACAGAAATTGCATCGGAATTAAATACAAAAGGCACAATGCCGACTTAAGTACAAGAAAACTAACTCTTCTTACTGTCTATCCTTTGAACCATTCCTTCGACACTAGTTATAGACTCCGATGTTTCACTTCAGGTTTAATGTATCCCTCTGACCTTCCAATTGACGATGAAACACAGAAATTTCATCGGAATTAAATAGAAAAGGCACTACGCCTACTTAAGTACAAGAAAACTGACTCTTCTTACTGTCTATGCTTTGAACCATTCCTGTGACCCTAGTTATAGATTCCGATGCTTCACCTCAGGTTTACTGTATCCCTCTGACCTTCTTATTGACGATGAAACACAGAAATTGCATCGGAATTGAATACAAAAGGCACAATGCCGACTTAAGTACAAGAAAACTGACTCTTCTTGCTGTCTATGTTTTGAACCATTCCTGTGACACTAGTTATAGATTCCGAAGCTTCCATTCAGGTTTACTGTATCCCTCTGACCTTCTTATTGACGATGAAACACAGAAATTGCATCGGAATTAAAGACAAAGGGTACAATGCCGACTTAAGTGCAAGAAATCTGACTCTTCTTACTGTCTATGTTTTGAACCATTCCTGTGACACTAGTTATAGATTACGATGCTTCACTTGAGGTATACTGTATTCCTCTGACCTTCTCATTGACGATGAAACATAGAAATTGCATCGGAATGAAATAGAAAAGGAACAATGCCGATTTAGGTACAAGAAAACTGACTCTCCTTACTGTCAATGCTTTGAACCACTCCTGTGACACTAGTTATAGATTCCGTTGCTTCACTTCAGGTTTACTGTATCCCTCTGACCTTCTTGTTGACGATGAAACACAGAAATTGCATCGGAATTAAATACAAAAGGCACAATGCCGACTTAAGTACAAGAAAACTGACTCTTCTTAATGTCTATGTTTTGAACCATTCCTGTGACACTAGATATAGATTCCGATGCTTCACTTCAGGTTCAAATGGATCTGAGAACTAAGGGACTCAACTGCTGTGGTCATCAGTCCCCTAGAACTTAGAACTACTTAAACCTAACTAACCTAAGGACATCACACACATCCATGCCCAAGGCAGGATACGAACCTGCGACCGTACGGTCGCACGGTTCCGGACTGTGCGCCTAGAACCGCGAGAGCTTCACATCAGGTTTACTATATCCCACTGACGTTCTTATTGACGATGAAACGCAGAAATCGCATCGGAATTAAATACAAAAAGCACAATGCCGATTTAAGTACAAGAAAAATGACTCTTCTTACTGTCTATGTTTTCAACTATTCCTGTGACACTAGTTATAGATTCCGATGCTTCACTTCAGGTTTACTGTATCCCTCTGACCTTCTTACTGATGATGAAACACAGAAATTGCAACGGAATTAAATACAAAAGGCACAATGCCGACTTAAGTGCAAGATAACTGACACTTCTTACTGTCAATGTTTGAACCACTCATGTGACACTAGTTATAGATTCCGATGCTTCACTGCAGGTTTGCTGTATCCCTCTGACCTTCTTATTGACGATGAAACACAGAAATTGCATCGGAATTAAATACAAAAGGCACAATGCCGACTTAAGTACAAGAAAACTAACTTTTCTCACTGTCTATGTTTTGAACCATTCCTTCGACACTAGTTATAGACTCCGATGTTTCACTTCAGGTTCACTGATTCCCTCTGACGTTCTTATTGACGATGAAACACAGAAATTGCAATGGAATTAAATACAAAAGGCACAACGCCGACTTATGTACGGGAAAACTGACTCTTCTTACTGTCTTTGTTTTGAACCAATCCTGTGACACCAGTTTAAGATTCAAATGCTTCACATCAGGTATACTGTATCCCTCTGACCTTCTTATTGACGATGAAACATAGAAATTGCATCGGAATGAAATAGAAAAGGAACAATGCCGACATAGGTACAGGAAAACTGAGTCTTCTTACTGTCTTTGTTTTGAACCATTGCTGTGACACTACTTATAGATTCTGATGCTTCACTTCAGGTTTACTGTATCCCTCTGACCTTCTTATTGACGATGAAACACTGAAATTGCTTCGGAATTAAAGACAAAGGGCACAATGCCGACTTAAGTACAAGAAATCTCACTCTTCTTACTGTCTATGGTTTGAACCATTCCTGTGACACTAGTTATAGATTCCGATGCTTCACTTGAGGTATACTGTATTCCTCTGACCTTCTCATTGACGATGAAACATAGAAATTGCATCGGAATGAAATAGAAAAGAAACAATGCCGATTTAGGTACAAGAAAACTGACTCTTCTTACTGTCAATGCTTTGAACCACTCCTGTGACACTAGTTATAATTTCCGTTGCTTCACTTCAGGTTTACTGTATCCCTCTGACCTTCTTGTTGACGATGAAACACAGAAATTGCATCGGAATTAAATACAAAAGGCACAATGCCAACTTAAGTACAAGAAAACTGACTCTTCTTACTGTCTATGTTTTCAACTATTCCTGTGACACTAGTTATAGATTCCGATGCTTCACTTCAGGTTTACTGTATCCCTCTGACCTTCTTACTGACGATGAAACACAAAAATTGCAACGGAATTAAATACAAAAGGCACAATGCCGACTTAAGTGCAAGATAACTGACTCTTCTTACTGTCAATGTTTGAACCACTCATGTGACACTAGTTATAGATTCCGATGCTTCACTTCAGGTTTACTGTATCCCTCTGACCTTCTTATTGACGATGAAACACAGAAATTGCATCGGAATTAAATACAAAAGGCACAATGCCGACTTAAGTACAAGAAAACTAACTCTTCTTACTGTCTATGTTTTGAACCATTCCTTCGACACTAGTTATAGACTCCGATGTTTCACTTCAGGTTAACTGTATCCCTCTGACCTTCTAATTGACGATGAAGCACAGAAATTTCATCGGAATTAAATAGAAAAGGCACTACGCCTACTTAAGTACAAGAAAACTGACTCTTCTTACTGTCTATGCTTTGAACCATTCCTGTGACCCTAGTTATAGATTCCGATGCTTCACCTCAGGTTTACTGTATCCCACTGACCTTCTTATTGACGATGAAACACAGAAATTGCTTCGGAATAAAATACAAAAGGCACAATGCCGAATTAAGTACAAGAAAACTGACTCCCCTTACTGTCTATGTTTTGAACCATTCCTGTGACACTAGTTATAGATTACGATGCTTCACTTCAGCTTTGCTGTATCCCTCTGACCTTCTTATTGACGATGAAACACTGAAATTGCATCGGAATTAAATACAAAAATCACAACGCCGACTTAAGTACAAGAAAACTGACCCTTTTTACTGTCCATGTTTTGCACCATTCCTGTGACACTAGTTACAGATTCCGATGCTTCACTTCAGGTATACTGTATCCCTCTGACCTTCTTATTGACGATGAAACACAGAAATTGCATCGGAATTAAATACAAAAGGCACAATTCCGACTTAAGTACAAGAAATCTGACTCTTCTTACTGTCTATGTTTTGAACCATTCCTGTGACACTAGATATAGATTCCGAAGCTTCACTTCAGGTTTTCTATATCCCTCTGACCTTCTTATTGACGATGAAACACAGAAATCGCATCGGAATTAAATACAAAAAGCACAATGCCGACTTAAGTACAAGAAAACTGACTCTTCTTACTGTCTATGTTTGAACCATTCCTGTGACACTAGTTATAGATTCCGATGCTTCACTTCACGTTTACTGTATCCATCAGACCTTCTTATTGACGATGAGACTCAGAAATCGCATTGGAATTAAATGCAAAGGGCACAATGCCGACTTATCTACAAGAGAACTGACTCTTCTTACTGTCTATGTTTGCACCATTCATGTGACACTAGTTATAAATTGCGATGCGTCACTTCAGGTTTACTGTATCCCTCTGACCTTCTAATTGACGATGAAACACAGAAATTGCATCGGAATTAAATACAAAAGGCACAATGCCGACTTAAGTGCAAAAAAACTGACTCTTCTTACTGTCTATGATTGAACCATTCCTGTGACACAAGTTATTGATTCCGATGCTTCACTTCAGGTTTACTGTATCCCTCTGAAATTTCATCGGAATTGAATACAAAAGGCGCAATGCCGACTTAAGTACAAGGAAACTGACTCCCCTTACTGTCTATGTTTTGAACCATTCCTGTGACACTAGTTATAGATTACGATGCTTCACTTCAGCTTTGCTGTATCCCTCTGACCTTCTTATTGACGATGAAACACTGAAATTGAATCGGAATTAAATACAAATATCACAACGCCGACTTAAGTACAAGAAAACTGACCCTTCTTACTGTCTATGTTTTGCACCATTCCTGTGCCACTAGTTATAGATTCCGATGCTTCACTTCAGGTTTACTGTATCCCTCTGAAATTTCATCGGAATTAAATACAAAAGGCACAATGCAGACTGAAGTGCAAGATAACTGACTCTTCTTACTGTCAATGTTTGAACCACTCATGTAACACTAGTTATAGATTCCGATGCTTCACTTCAGGTTTACTGTATCCCTCTGACCTTTTTGTTGACGATGAAACACAGAAATTGCATCGGAATTAAATACAAAAAGCACAATGCCGACTTAAGTACAAGAAAAATGACTCTTCTTACTGTATATGTTTTGAACCATTCCTGTGACACTAGTTAGAGATTCCGATGCTTCCATTCAGGTTTACTGTATCCCTTTGACCTTCTTATTGACGATGAAACACAGAAATTGCTTCGGTATTAAAGACAAAGGGCACAATGCCGACTTAAGTACAAAAATCTGACTCTTCTTACTGTCTATGATTTGAACCATTCCTGTGACACTAGTTATAGATTCCGATGCTTCACTTGAGGTATACTGTATTCCTCTGACCTTCTCATTGACGATGAAACATAGAAATTGCATCGGAATGAAATAGAAAAGGAACAATGCCGATTTCGGTACAAGAAAACTTACTCTTCTTACTGTCAATGCTTTGAACCACTCCTGTGACACTAGTTATAGATTCCGTTGCTTCACTTCAGGTTTACTGTATCCCTCTGACCTTCTTGTTGACGATGAAACACAAAAATTGCATCGGAATTAAATACAAATGGCACAATGGCGACTTAAGTACAAGAAAACTGACTCTTCTTATTGTCTATGTTTTGAACCATTCCTGTGACACTAGATATAGATTCCGATGCTTCACTTCAGGTTCAAATGGATCTGAGAACTAAGGGACTCAACTGCTGTGGTCATCAGTCCCCTAGAACTTAGAACTACTTAAACCTAACTAACCTAAGGACATCACACCCATCCATGCCCAAGGCAGGATTCGAACCTGCGACCGTAGCGTTCGCACGGTTCCGGACTGTGCGCCTAGAACCGCGAGAGCTTCATATCAGGTTTACTATATCCCACTGACCTTCTTATTGACGATGAAACGCAGAAATCGCATCGGAATTAAATACAAAAAGCACAATGCCGACTTAAGTACAAGATAAATGACTCTTCTTACTGTCTATGTTTTCAACTATTCCTGTGACACTAGTTATAGATTCCGATGCACCACTTCGGGTTTACTGTATCCCTCTGACCTTCTTACTGACGGTGAAACACAGAAATTGCAACGGAATTAAATACAAAAGACACAATGCCGACTTAAGTACACGAAAACTAACTCTTCTTAGTGTCTATGTTTTGAACCATTCCTTCGACACTAGTTATAGACTCCGATGTTTCACTTCAGGTTTACTGTATCCCTCTGACCTTCTAATTGACGATGAAACACAGAAATTGCATCGGAATTAAATAGAAAAGCACAACGCCTACTCAAGTACAAGATAACTGACTCTTCTTACTGTCAATGTTTGAACCACCAAAGTGACACTAGTTATAGATTCCGATGCTTCACTTCAGGTTTACTGTATCCCTCTGACCTTCTTATTGACGATGAAACACAGAAATTGCATCGGAATTAAATACAAAAGGCACAATGCCGACTTAAGTACACGAAAACTAACTCTTCTTACTGTCTATGTTTTGAACCATTCCTTCGACACTAGTTATAGACTCCGATGTTTCACTTCAGGTTTACTGTATCCCTCTGACCTTCTAATTGACGGTGAAACACAGAAATTGCATCGGAATTAAATAGAAAAGGCACAACGCCTACTTAAGTACAAGAAAACTGACTCTTTTTCTGTCTATGCTTTGAACCATTCCTGTGACCCTAGTTATAGATTCCGATGCTTCACCTCAGGTTTACTGTATCCCTCTGACCTTCTTATTGACGATGAAACACAGAAATTGCTTCGGAATAAAATACAAAATGCACAATGCCGAATTAAATACAAGAAAACTGACTCTTTTTGCTATCTATGTTTTGATCCATTCCTGTGACACTAGTTATAGATTCCGATGCTTCCATTCAGGTTTACTGCATCCCTCTGACCTTCTTATTGACGATGAAACACAGAAATTGCATCGGAATTAATTACAAAAGGCACAATGCCGACTTAAGTACAAGAAAACTGACTCTTCTTACTGTCTATGTTTTGAACCATTCCTGTGACACTAGATATAGATTCCGATGCTTCACTTCAGGTTCAAATGGCTCTGAGAACTATGGGACTCAACTGCTGTGGTCATCAGTCCCCTAGAATTTAAAACTACTTAAACCTAACTAACCTAAGGACATCACACACATCCATGCCCAAGGCAGGATTCGAACCTGCGACCGTAGCGGTCGCACGGTTCCGGACTGCGCGCCTAGAACCACGAGAGCTTCACATCAGGTTTACTATATCCCACTGACCTTCTTATTGACGATGATACGCAGAAATCGCATCGGAATTAGATACAAAAAGCACAATGCCGACTTAAGTACAAGATAAATGACTCTTCTTACTGTGTATGTTTTCAACCATTCCTGTGAAACTAGCTATAGATTCCGATGCTTCACTTCAGGTTTACTGTATCCCTCTGACCTTCTTACTGACGATGAAACACAGAAATTGCATCGGAATTAAATACAAAAGGCACAAAACCGACTTAAGTACAAGAAAACTGACCCTTCTTACTGTCTATGTTTGAACCATTCATGTGACACTAGTTATAGATTCCGATGCTTCACTTCAGGTTTTCTGTATCCCTCTGACCTTCTTATTGTTGATGAAACACAGAAATTGCATCGGAATGAAATACGAAAGGCACAATGCCGACTTAAGTACAAGAAAATTGACTCTTCTTACTGTCTATGTTTTGAACCATTCCTGTGACACTAATTATAGATTCCGATGCTTCACTTCAGGTTACTGTATCCCTCTGACCTTCTTATTGACGATGAAACACAGAAATTGCATCGGAATTGAATACAAAAAGCACAATAACGACCTAAGTACAAGAAAACTATTCCTACTGTCTACGTTTTGAACCATTCATGTGACACAAGCTATAGCTTCCGATGCTTCACTTCAGGTTAACTGTATCCGTCAGACCTTCTTATTGACGATGAAACACAGAAATTGCATCGGAATTAAATAGAAAAGGCACAATTCCGACTTAAGTACAAGAAAACTGACTCTTCTTACTGTCTATGATTAAACCATTCCTGTGACACTAGTTATAGATTCCGATGCTTCACTTCAGGTTTACTGTATCCCACTGACCTTCATATTGACGATGAAACACAGAAAATGCGTCGGAATTAAATACAAAAGGTACAATGCCGACTTAAGTACAAGATAACAGACTCTTCTTACTGTCTTTGTTTTGAACCATTCCTGCGACACTAGTTATAAATTACGATGCCTCACTTCAGCATTACTGTATCCCTCTGACCTTCTTATTGACGATGAAACACAGAAACTGCATCGGAATTAAATACAAAAGGCACAATGCCGACTTAAGTACAAGAAAACTGACTCTTCTTATTGTCTAAGTTTTGAACCATTCCTGTGACACTAGTTATAGATTCAGATGCTTCACTTCAGCTTTACTGTACCCCTCTTACCTTCTTGTTGATGATGAAACACAGAAATTGCATCGGAATTAAATACAAAAGGCACAACGCCGACTTAAGTACAAGAGAACTGACCCTTCTTACTCTCTATGTTTTGAACCATCCCTGTGACACTAGTTTTGGATTCCGATGCTTCACTTCAGGTTTACTGTATCCCTCTGACCTTCTAATTGACGATGAAACACAGAAACTGCATCGGAATTAAATACAAAAGGCACAATGCCGACTTAAGTACAAGAAAACTGACTCTTCTTATTGTCTAAGTTTTGAACCGTTCCTGTGACACTAGTTATAGCTTCAGATGCTTCACTTCAGCTTTACTGTACCCCTCTTACCTTCTTATTGATGATGAAACACAGAAATTGCATCGGAATTAAATACAAAAGGCACAACGCCGACTTAAGTACAAGAGAACTGACCCTTCTTCCTGTCTATGTTTTGAACCATTCCTGTGACACTAGTTATAGATTCCGATGCTTCACTTCAGGTTTATAGTATCCCTCTAACCTTCTTATTGACGGTGAAACACAGAAATTGCATCGGAGTTAAATACAAAAGGCACAACGCCGATTTAAGTTCAGGAAAACTGACTCTTTTTTTAGTCTAGGTTTGAACTATTCCTGTGACACTAGTTATAGATTCCGATGCTTCACTTCAGGTTTACAGTATCTCTCAGACCTTCTTATTGACGATGAAACACATAAATTGCATCGGAGTTAAATATAAAAGGCACAATGCCAACTTAAGTACAAGAATACTGACTCTTCGTACAGTCTATGTTTTGAACCACTCCAGTGACACTAGTTATAGATTCCGATGCTTCACTTCAGGTTTACTGTATCCCTCTAACCTTCTTATTGACGATGAAACACAGATAATGCATCGGAATTAAATACAAATGGCACAATGACGACTTAAGTACAAGAAAACTGACTCTTCTTACTGTCTAAGTTTTGAACCATTCCTGTGACACTAGTTATAGATTCCGATGCTTCACTTCAGGCTTACAGTATGTCTCTGGCCTTCTTATTGACGATGAAACACATAAATTTCATCGGAGTTAAATACAAAAGGCACAATGCCGACTTAAGCACAAGAATACTGACTCTTCGTACGGTCTATGTTTTGAACCATTCCAGTGACACTAGTTATAGATTCCGATGCTTCACTTCAGGTTTACTGTATCCCTCTGACCTTCTTATTGACGATGAAACACAGATATTGCATCGGATTTATATACAAATGGCACAATGACGACTTAAGTACAAGAATACTGAATCCTCTTACTGTCTATGATTTGAACCATTCCTGTGACACTAGTTATAGATTACGATGCTTCACTTTAGGTTTACTGTATTCCTCTGATCTTCTTATTTGCGATGAAACACAGAAATTGCATCTGAATTAAATACAAAAGGCATAATGCCGACTTAAGCACAAGTTAACTGACTCTTCTTACTGTCTTTGTTTTGAACCATTCCTGCGACACTAGTTATAAATTACGATGCTTCACTTCAGCATTACTGTATCCCTCTGACCTTCTTATTGACGATGAAACACAGAAATTGCATCGGAATTAAATACAAAAGGCACAATGCCGCCTTCAGTACAAGACAACTGACTCTTCTTACTGTCTATGTTTTGAACCATTCCTTCGACACTAGTTATAGATTCCGATGCTTCACTTCAGGTTTACTGTATCCCTCCTACCTTCTAATTGAGGATGAAACACAGAAATTACATCGGAATTAAATAGAAAAGGCACAATGCCGACTTCAGTACAAGAAAACTGAGTCTTCTTACTGTCTATGTTTTGAACCATTCCTGAGACCCTAGTTATACATTCCGATGCTTCACATCAGGTTTACTGTATCACTCAGACCTTCTTATTGACGATGAAACACACAAATTGCTTCGGAATTAAATGCAAAAGGCACAATGCCGACTTAAGTACAAGAAAACTGACTCATCTTACTGTCTATGTTTTGAACCATTCCTGTGACACTACTTATAGATTCCGATGTTCACTGGAGGTATACTATATCCCTCTGCCCTTCTAATTGTCGATGAAACATAGAAATTGCATCGGAATGAAATAGAAAAGGAACAATGCCGACTTAGGTACAAGAAAACAGACTCTTCTTACTGACTATATTTTGAACCGTTTATGTGACACTAGTTATAGATTCCGATGCTTTACTCCAGGTTTACTGTATCCCTCTGACCTTCTTATTGACGATCAAACACAGAAATTGCTTCGGAATTAAATACAAAAGGCACAATGCCGACTTAAGTACAAGAAAACTGACTCTTCTTACTGTCTATGTTTTGAACCATTCCTGTGACACTACTTATAGATTCCGATGCTTCACTTGAGGTATACTATATCCCTCTGCCCTTCGTATTGACGATGAAACATAGAAATTGCATCGGAATGAAATAGAAAAGGAACAATGCTGACTTAGGTACAAGAAAACTGACTCTTCATACTGTCAATGCTTTGAACCATTCCTGTGACACTAGTTATAGTTTCCGTTGCTTCACGTCAGGATTACTGTATCCCCCTGACCTTCTTATTGACGATGAACCACAGAAACTTCATCGGAATTAAATACAAAAGGCACAATGCCGACTTTAGTACAAGAAAACTGACTCTTCTTACTGACTGTGTTTTGAACCATTCCTTCGACACTAGTTATAGATTCCGATGCTCCACCTCAGGTTTACTGTATCCCTCTGACCTTCTAATTGACGATGAAACACAGAAATTACATCGGAATTATATAGAAGAGGCACAATGCCGACTTAAGTACAAGAAAACTGACTCTTCTTACTGTCTATGTCTTGAACCATTCCTGTGACACTAGTTATAGATTCCGATGCTTCTCTTCAGGTTTACTGTATCCCTCTAACCATCTTATTGACGATGAGACACAGAAATTGCATCGGAATTAAATACAAAAGGCCCAACGCCGACTTAAGTACAAGTAAACTGACCCTTTTACTGTCTATGTTTTGAGCCATTCCTGTGACACTAGTTTTAGATTCCGATGCTTCACTTCAGGTTTACTGTATCCTTCTGACCTTCTTATTGACGATGAAACACAGAAACTGCATCGGATTTAAATATAAAAGTCACAATGCCGACTTAAGTACAAGAAAACTGACTCTTCTTATTGTCTAAGTTTTGAAAAATTCCTGTGACACTAGTTATAGATTCCGATGCTTCACTTCAGCTTTACTGTATCCCTCTTACCTTCTTATTGACGATGAAACACAGAAAATGCATCGGAATTAAATACAAAAGGCACAACGCCGACTTCAGTACAAGAGAACTGACCCTTCTTACTGTGTATGTTTTGAACCATTCCTGTGACACTTGTTTTAGATTCCGATGATTCACTTCAGGTTTACTGTATCCCTCGGACCTTCTAATTGACGATGAAACACAGAAATTGCATCGGAATTAAATAGAAAAGTCACAATGCCGTCTTAAGTACAAGAAAACTGACTCTTCTTACTGTCAATGCTTTGAACCATTCCTGTGACACTAGTTATAGATTCCGATGCTTCACTTCTGGTTTACTGTATCCCTCTGACCTTCTTATTGACGATGAAACGCGGAAATTTCATCGGAATGAAATACAAAAGGCACAATGCCGACTTAAGTACAAGAAAACTGACTCTTCTTACTGTCTATGTTTTGAACCATTCCTTCGACACTAGTTATAGTTTCCGATGCTTCACTTCAGGTTTACTGTATCCCTCTGACCTTCTTATTGACGATGAAACACAGAAACTGCATCGGAATTAAATACAAAAGGCACAATGCCGACTTAAGTACAAGAAAACTGAGTCATCTTATTGTCTAACTTTGGAACCATTCCTGTGACACTAGTTATAGATTCAGATACTTCACTTCAGATTTACTGTACCCCTCTTACCTTCTTATTGATGATGAAACACAGAAATTGCATCGGAATTAAATACAAAAGGCACAACGCCGACTTAAGTACAAGAGAACTGACCCTTCTTACTGTCTATGTTTTGAACCATTCCTGTGACACTAGTTTTAGATTCCGATGCTTCACTTCAGGTTTACTGTATCCCTCTGACCTTTTAATTGACGATGAAACACAGAAATTGCATCGGAGTTAAATACAAAACGCACAATGCCGATTTAAGTACAAGAAAACTAACTCTACTTACTGTCTATGTTTTGACCCATTCCTGTGACACTAGTTATATATTCCGATGATTCACTTCACGTTTACTGTATCCCTCGGACCTTCTTATTGACGATGAAACACAGAAATTGCATCGGAAATAAATACAAAAGGCACAATGCCCACTTAAGTACAAGAAAACTGACTCTTCTCACTGTCTATGTTTTGAACCATTCATGTGACACTAATAATAGATTTTGATGCTTCACTTCAGGTTTACTGTATCCCTCTTACCTTCTGATTGACGATGAAACACAGAAATTGCATCGGAATGAAATAGAAAAGGAACAATGCCGACTTAGGTACAAGAAAGCTGACTCTTCTTACTGTCTATGTTTTGAACCATTCCTGTGACACTAGTTATAGATTCCGATGCTTCACTTCAGGTTTACTGTATCCCTCTGACCTTCTTATTGACGATAAAACACAGAAATTGCATCGGAATTAAATACAGAAGGCACAATGCCGACTTAAGTACAAGAAAACTGACTCTTCCTACTGTCTATGATTGAACCATTCCTGTGACACTAGTTATTGATTCCGATGCTTCACTTCAGGTTTACAGTATCTCTCTGACCTTCTTATTGACGATGAAACACATAAATTGCATCGGAGTTAAATACAAAAGGCACAATGACGACTTAAGTACAAGAATACTGACTCTTCGTACAGTCTATGTTTTGAACCATTCCAGTGACACTAGTTATAGATTCCGATGCTTCACTTCAGGTTTACTGTATCCCTCTAACCTTCGTATTGACGATGAAACACAGATATTGCATCGGAATTAAAATACAAATGGCACAATGACGACTTAAGTACAAGAAAACTGACTCTTCTTATTGTCTAAGTTTTGACCCATTCCTGTGACAATAGTTATAGATTCAGATGCTTCACATCAGCTTTACTGTACCCCTCTTACCTTCTTGTTGACGATGAAACACAAAAATTGCATCGGAATTAAATTCAAAAGGCACAACGCCGACTTAAGTACAAGAGAACTGACCCTTCTTACTGTCTATGTTTTGAACCATTCCTGTGACACTAGTTTTAGATTCCGATGCTCCCCTTCAGGTTTACTGTATCCCTCTGACCTTCTTATTGACGATGAAACACAGAAACTGCATCGGAATTAAATACAAAAGGCACAATGCCGACTTAAGTACAAGAAAACTGACTCTTCTTATTGTCTAAGTTTTGAACCATTCCTGTGACACTAGTTATAGATTCAGATGCTTCACTTCAGCTTTACTGTACCCCTCTTACCTTCTTGTTGATGATGAAACACAGAAATTGCATCGGAATTAAATACAAAAGGCACAACGCCGACTTAAGTACAAGAGAACTGACCCTTCTTACTCTCTATGTTTTGAACCATCCCTGTGACACTAGTTTTGGATTCCGATGCTTCACTTCAGGTTTACTGTATCCCTCTGACCTTCTAATTGACGATGAAACACAGAAACTGCATCGGAATTAAATACAAAAGGCACAATGCCGACTTAAGTACAAGAAAACTGACTCTTCTTATTGTCTAAGTTTTGAACCGTTCCTGTGACACTAGTTATAGCTTCAGATGCTTCACTTCAGCTTTACTGTACCCCTCTTACCTTCTTATTGATGATGAAACACAGAAATTGCATCGGAATTAAATACAAAAGGCACAACGCCGACTTAAGTACAAGAGAACTGACCCTTCTTCCTGTCTATGTTTTGAACCATTCCTGTGACACTAGTTATAGATTCCGATGCTTCACTTCAGGTTTATAGTATCCCTCTAACCTTCTTATTGACGGTGAAACACAGAAATTGCATCGGAGTTAAATACAAAAGGCACAACGCCGACTTAAGTTCAGGAAAACTGACTCTTTTTTTAGTCTAGGTTTGAACTATTCCTGTGACACTAGTTATAGATTCCGATGCTTCACTTCAGGTTTACAGTATCTCTCAGACCTTCTTATTGACGATGAAACACATAAATTGCATCGGAGTTAAATATAAAAGGCACAATGCCAACTTAAGTACAAGAATACTGACTCTTCGTACAGTCTATGTTTTGAACCATTCCAGTGACACTAGTTATAGATTCCGATGCTTCACTTCAGGTTTACTGTATCCCTCTAACCTTCTTATTGACGATGAAACACAGATAATGCATCGGAATTAAATACAAATGGCACAATGACGACTTAAGTACAAGAAAACTGACTCTTCTTACTGTCTAAGTTTTGAACCATTCCTGTGACACTAGTTATAGATTCCGATGCTTCACTTCAGGCTTACAGTATGTCTCTGGCCTTCTTATTGACGATGAAACACATAAATTTCATCGGAGTTAAATACAAAAGGCACAATGCCGACTTAAGCACAAGAATACTGACTCTTCGTACGGTCTATGTTTTGAACCATTCCAGTGACACTAGTTATAGATTCCGATGCTTCACTTCAGGTTTACTGTATCCCTCTGACCTTCTTATTGACGATGAAACACAGATATTGCATCGGATTTATATACAAATGGCACAATGACGACTTAAGTACAAGAATACTGAATCCTCTTACTGTCTATGATTTGAACCATTCCTGTGACACTAGTTATAGATTACGATGCTTCACTTTAGGTTTACTGTATTCCTCTGATCTTCTTATTTGCGATGAAACACAGAAATTGCATCTGAATTAAATACAAAAGGCATAATGCCGACTTAAGCACAAGTTAACTGACTCTTCTTACTGTCTTTGTTTTGAACCATTCCTGCGACACTAGTTATAAATTACGATGCTTCACTTCAGCATTACTGTATCCCTCTGACCTTCTTATTGACGATGAAACACTGAAATTGCATCGGAATTAAATACAAAAGGCACAATGCCGCCTTCAGTACAAGACAACTGACTCTTCTTACTGTCTATGTTTTGAACCATTCCTTCGACACTAGTTATAGATTCCGATGCTTCACTTCAGGTTTACTGTATCCCTCCTACCTTCTAATTGAGGATGAAACACAGAAATTACATCGGAATTAAATAGAAAAGGCACAATGCCGACTTCAGTACAAGAAAACTGAGTCTTCTTACTGTCTATGTTTTGAACCATTCCTGAGACCCTAGTTATACATTCCGATGCTTCACATCAGGTTTACTGTATCACTCAGACCTTCTTATTGACGATGAAACACACAAATTGCTTCGGAATTAAATGCAAAAGGCACAATGCCGACTTAAGTACAAGAAAACTGACTCATCTTACTGTCTATGTTTTGAACCATTCCTGTGACACTACTTATAGATTCCGATGTTCACTGGAGGTATACTATATCCCTCTGCCCTTCTAATTGTCGATGAAACATAGAAATTGCATCGGAATGAAATAGAAAAGGAACAATGCCGACTTAGGTACAAGAAAACAGACTCTTCTTACTGACTATATTTTGAACCGTTTATGTGACACTAGTTATAGATTCCGATGCTTTACTCCAGGTTTACTGTATCCCTCTGACCTTCTTATTGACGATCAAACACAGAAATTGCTTCGGAATTAAATACAAAAGGCACAATGCCGACTTAAGTACAAGAAAACTGACTCTTCTTACTGTCTATGTTTTGAACCATTCCTGTGACACTACTTATAGATTCCGATGCTTCACTTGAGGTATACTATATCCCTCTGCCCTTCGTATTGACGATGAAACATAGAAATTGCATCGGAATGAAATAGAAAAGGAACAATGCTGACTTAGGTACAAGAAAACTGACTCTTCATACTGTCAATGCTTTGAACCATTCCTGTGACACTAGTTATAGTTTCCGTTGCTTCACGTCAGGATTACTGTATCCCCCTGACCTTCTTATTGACGATGAACCACAGAAACTTCATCGGAATTAAATACAAAAGGCACAATGCCGACTTTAGTACAAGAAAACTGACTCTTCTTACTGACTGTGTTTTGAACCATTCCTTCGACACTAGTTATAGATTCCGATGCTCCACCTCAGGTTTACTGTATCCCTCTGACCTTCTAATTGACGATGAAACACAGAAATTACATCGGAATTATATAGAAGAGGCACAATGCCGACTTAAGTACAAGAAAACTGACTCTTCTTACTGTCTATGTCTTGAACCATTCCTGTGACAGTAGTTATAGATTCCGATGCTTCTCTTCAGGTTTACTGTATCCCTCTAACCATCTTATTGACGATGAGACACAGAAATTGCATCGGAATTAAATACAAAAGGCCCAACGCCGACTTAAGTACAAGTAAACTGACCCTTTTACTGTCTATGTTTTGAGCCATTCCTGTGACACTAGTTTTAGATTCCGATGCTTCACTTCAGGTTTACTGTATCCTTCTGACCTTCTTATTGACGATGAAACACAGAAACTGCATCGGATTTAAATATAAAAGTCACAATGCCGACTTAAGTACAAGAAAACTGACTCTTCTTATTGTCTAAGTTTTGAAAAATTCCTGTGACACTAGTTATAGATTCCGATGCTTCACTTCAGCTTTACTGTATCCCTCTTACCTTCTTATTGACGATGAAACACAGAAAATGCATCGGAATTAAATACAAAAGGCACAACGCCGACTTCAGTACAAGAGAACTGACCCTTCTTACTGTGTATGTTTTGAACCATTCCTGTGACACTTGTTTTAGATTCCGATGATTCACTTCAGGTTTACTGTATCCCTCGGACCTTCTAATTGACGATGAAACACAGAAATTGCATCGGAATTAAATAGAAAAGTCACAATGCCGTCTTAAGTACAAGAAAACTGACTCTTCTTACTGTCAATGCTTTGAACCATTCCTGTGACACTAGTTATAGATTCCGATGCTTCACTTCTGGTTTACTGTATCCCTCTGACCTTCTTATTGACGATGAAACGCGGAAATTTCATCGGAATGAAATACAAAAGGCACAATGCCGACTTAAGTACAAGAAAACTGACTCTTCTTACTGTCTATGTTTTGAACCATTCCTTCGACACTAGTTATAGTTTCCGATGCTTCACTTCAGGTTTACTGTATCCCTCTGACCTTCTTATTGACGATGAAACACAGAAACTGCATCGGAATTAAATACAAAAGGCACAATGCCGACTTAAGTACAAGAAAACTGAGTCATCTTATTGTCTAACTTTGGAACCATTCCTGTGACACTAGTTATAGATTCAGATACTTCACTTCAGATTTACTGTACCCCTCTTACCTTCTTATTGATGATGAAACACAGAAATTGCATCGGAATTAAATACAAAAGGCACAACGCCGACTTAAGTACAAGAGAACTGACCCTTCTTACTGTCTATGTTTTGAACCATTCCTGTGACACTAGTTTTAGATTCCGATGCTTCACTTCAGGTTTACTGTATCCCTCTGACCTTTTAATTGACGATGAAACACAGAAATTGCATCGGAGTTAAATACAAAACGCACAATGCCGATTTAAGTACAAGAAAACTAACTCTACTTACTGTCTATGTTTTGACCCATTCCTGTGACACTAGTTATATATTCCGATGATTCACTTCACGTTTACTGTATCCCTCGGACCTTCTTATTGACGATGAAACACAGAAATTGCATCGGAAATAAATACAAAAGGCACAATGCCCACTTAAGTACAAGAAAACTGACTCTTCTCACTGTCTATGTTTTGAACCATTCATGTGACACTAATAATAGATTTTGATGCTTCACTTCAGGTTTACTGTATCCCTCTTACCTTCTGATTGACGATGAAACACAGAAATTGCATCGGAATGAAATAGAAAAGGAACAATGCCGACTTAGGTACAAGAAAGCTGACTCTTCTTACTGTCTATGTTTTGAACCATTCCTGTGACACTAGTTATAGATTCCGATGCTTCACTTCAGGTTTACTGTATCCCTCTGACCTTCTTATTGACGATAAAACACAGAAATTGCATCGGAATTAAATACAGAAGGCACAATGCCGACTTAAGTACAAGAAAACTGACTCTTCCTACTGTCTATGATTGAACCATTCCTGTGACACTAGTTATTGATTCCGATGCTTCACTTCAGGTTTACAGTATCTCTCTGACCTTCTTATTGACGATGAAACACATAAATTGCATCAGAGTTAAATACAAAAGGCACAATGACGACTTAAGTACAAGAATACTGACTCTTCGTACAGTCTATGTTTTGAACCATTCCAGTGACACTAGTTATAGATTCCGATGCTTCACTTCAGGTTTACTGTATCCCTCTAACCTTCGTATTGACGATGAAACACAGATATTGCATCGGAATTAAATACAAATGGCACAATGACGACTTAAGTACAAGAAAACTGACTCTTCTTATTGTCTAAGTTTTGACCCATTCCTGTGACAATAGTTATAGATTCAGATGCTTCACATCAGCTTTACTGTACCCCTCTTACCTTCTTGTTGACGATGAAACACAAAAATTGCATCGGAATTAAATTCAAAAGGCACAACGCCGACTTAAGTACAAGAGAACTGACCCTTCTTACTGTCTATGTTTTGAACCATTCCTGTGACACTAGTTTTAGATTCCGATGCTCCCCTTCAGGTTTACTGTATCCCTCTGACCTTCTTATTGACGATGAAACACAGAAACTGCATCGGAATTAAATACAAAAGGCACAATGCCGACTTAAGTACAAGAAAACTGACTCTTCTTATTGTCTAAGTTTTGAACCATTCCTGTGACACTAGTTATAGATTCAGATGCTTCACTTCAGCTTTACTGTACCCCTCTTACCTTCTTGTTGATGATGAAACACAGAAATTGCATCGGAATTAAATACAAAAGGCACAACGCCGACTTAAGTACAAGAGAACTGACCCTTCTTACTCTCTATGTTTTGAACCATCCCTGTGACACTAGTTTTGGATTCCGATGCTTCACTTCAGGTTTACTGTATCCCTCTGACCTTCTAATTGACGATGAAACACAGAAACTGCATCGGAATTAAATACAAAAGGCACAATGCCGACTTAAGTACAAGAAAACTGACTCTTCTTATTGTCTAAGTTTTGAACCGTTCCTGTGACACTAGTTATAGCTTCAGATGCTTCACTTCAGCTTTACTGTACCCCTCTTACCTTCTTATTGATGATGAAACACAGAAATTGCATCGGAATTAAATACAAAAGGCACAACGCCGACTTAAGTACAAGAGAACTGACCCTTCTTCCTGTCTATGTTTTGAACCATTCCTGTGACACTAGTTATAGATTCCGATGCTTCACTTCAGGTTTATAGTATCCCTCTAACCTTCTTATTGACGGTGAAACACAGAAATTGCATCGGAGTTAAATACAAAAGGCACAACGCCGACTTAAGTTCAGGAAAACTGACTCTTTTTTTAGTCTAGGTTTGAACTATTCCTGTGACACTAGTTATAGATTCCGATGCTTCACTTCAGGTTTACAGTATCTCTCAGACCTTCTTATTGACGATGAAACACATAAATTGCATCGGAGTTAAATATAAAAGGCACAATGCCAACTTAAGTACAAGAATACTGACTCTTCGTACAGTCTATGTTTTGAACCATTCCAGTGACACTAGTTATAGATTCCGATGCTTCACTTCAGGTTTACTGTATCCCTCTAACCTTCTTATTGACGATGAAACACAGATAATGCATCGGAATTAAATACAAATGGCACAATGACGACTTAAGTACAAGAAAACTGACTCTTCTTACTGTCTAAGTTTTGAACCATTCCTGTGACACTAGTTATAGATTCCGATGCTTCACTTCAGGCTTACAGTATGTCTCTGGCCTTCTTATTGACGATGAAACACATAAATTTCATCGGAGTTAAATACAAAAGGCACAATGCCGACTTAAGCACAAGAATACTGACTCTTCGTACGGTCTATGTTTTGAACCATTCCAGTGACACTAGTTATAGATTCCGATGCTTCACTTCAGGTTTACTGTATCCCTCTGACCTTCTTATTGACGATGAAACACAGATATTGCATCGGATTTATATACAAATGGCACAATGACGACTTAAGTACAAGAATACTGAATCCTCTTACTGTCTATGATTTGAACCATTCCTGTGACACTAGTTATAGATTACGATGCTTCACTTTAGGTTTACTGTATTCCTCTGATCTTCTTATTTGCGATGAAACACAGAAATTGCATCTGAATTAAATACAAAGGGCATAATGCCGACTTAAGCACAAGTTAACTGACTCTTCTTACTGTCTTTGTTTTGAACCATTCCTGCGACACTAGTTATAAATTACGATGCTTCACTTCAGCATTACTGTATCCCTCTGACCTTCTTATTGACGATGAAACACAGAAATTGCATCGGAATTAAATACAAAAGGCACAATGCCGCCTTCAGTACAAGACAACTGACTCTTCTTACTGTCTATGTTTTGAAACATTCCTTCGACACTAGTTATAGATTCCGATGCTTCACTTCAGGTTTACTGTATCCCTCCTACCTTCTAATTGAGGATGAAACACAGAAATTACATCGGAATTAAATAGAAAAGGCACAATGCCGACTTCAGTACAAGAAAACTGAGTCTTCTTACTGTCTATGTTTTGAACCATTCCTGAGACCCTAGTTATACATTCCGATGCTTCACATCAGGTTTACTGTATCACTCAGACCTTCTTATTGACGATGAAACACACAAATTGCTTCGGAATTAAATGCAAAAGGCACAATGCCGACTTAAGTACAAGAAAACTGACTCATCTTACTGTCTATGTTTTGAACCATTCCTGTGACACTACTTATAGATTCCGATGTTCACTGGAGGTATACTATATCCCTCTGCCCTTCTAATTGTCGATGAAACATAGAAATTGCATCGGAATGAAATAGAAAAGGAACAATGCCGACTTAGGTACAAGAAAACAGACTCTTCTTACTGACTATATTTTGAACCGTTTATGTGACACTAGTTATAGATTCCGATGCTTTACTCCAGGTTTACTGTATCCCTCTGACCTTCTTATTGACGATCAAACACAGAAATTGCTTCGGAATTAAATACAAAAGGCACAATGCCGACTTAAGTACAAGAAAACTGACTCTTCTTACTGTCTATGTTTTGAACCATTCCTGTGACACTACTTATAGATTCCGATGCTTCACTTGAGGTATACTATATCCCTCTGCCCTTCGTATTGACGATGAAACATAGAAATTGCATCGGAATGAAATAGAAAAGGAACAATGCTGACTTAGGTACAAGAAAACTGACTCTTCATACTGTCAATGCTTTGAACCATTCCTGTGACACTAGTTATAGTTTCCGTTGCTTCACGTCAGGATTACTGTATCCCCCTGACCTTCTTATTGACGATGAACCACAGAAACTTCATCGGAATTAAATACAAAAGGCACAATGCCGACTTTAGTACAAGAAAACTGACTCTTCTTACTGACTGTGTTTTGAACCATTCCTTCGACACTAGTTATAGATTCCGATGCTCCACCTCAGGTTTACTGTATCCCTCTGACCTTCTAATTGACGATGAAACACAGAAATTACATCGGAATTATATAGAAGAGGCACAATGCCGACTTAAGTACAAGAAAACTGACTCTTCTTACTGTCTATGTCTTGAACCATTCCTGTGACACTAGTTATAGATTCCGATGCTTCTCTTCAGGTTTACTGTATCCCTCTAACCATCTTATTGACGATGAGACACAGAAATTGCATCGGAATTAAATACAAAAGGCCCAACGCCGACTTAAGTACAAGTAAACTGACCCTTTTACTGTCTATGTTTTGAGCCATTCCTGTGACACTAGTTTTAGATTCCGATGCTTCACTTCAGGTTTACTGTATCCTTCTGACCTTCTTATTGACGATGAAACACAGAAACTGCATCGGATTTAAATATAAAAGTCACAATGCCGACTTAAGTACAAGAAAACTGACTCTTCTTATTGTCTAAGTTTTGAAAAATTCCTGTGACACTAGTTATAGATTCCGATGCTTCACTTCAGCTTTACTGTATCCCTCTTACCTTCTTATTGACGATGAAACACAGAAAATGCATCGGAATTAAATACAAAAGGCACAACGCCGACTTCAGTACAAGAGAACTGACCCTTCTTACTGTGTATGTTTTGAACCATTCCTGTGACACTTGTTTTAGATTCCGATGATTCACTTCAGGTTTACTGTATCCCTCGGACCTTCTAATTGACGATGAAACACAGAAATTGCATCGGAATTAAATAGAAAAGTCACAATGCCGTCTTAAGTACAAGAAAACTGACTCTTCTTACTGTCAATGCTTTGAACCATTCCTGTGACACTAGTTATAGATTCCGATGCTTCACTTCTGGTTTACTGTATCCCTCTGACCTTCTTATTGACGATGAAACGCGGAAATTTCATCGGAATGAAATACAAAAGGCACAATGCCGACTTAAGTACAAGAAAACTGACTCTTCTTACTGTCTATGTTTTGAACCATTCCTTCGACACTAGTTATAGTTTCCGATGCTTCACTTCAGGTTTACTGTATCCCTCTGACCTTCTTATTGACGATGAAACACAGAAACTGCATCGGAATTAAATACAAAAGGCACAATGCCGACTTAAGTACAAGAAAACTGAGTCATCTTATTGTCTAACTTTGGAACCATTCCTGTGACACTAGTTATAGATTCAGATACTTCACTTCAGATTTACTGTACCCCTCTTACCTTCTTATTGATGATGAAACACAGAAATTGCATCGGAATTAAATACAAAAGGCACAACGCCGACTTAAGTACAAGAGAACTGACCCTTCTTACTGTCTATGTTTTGAACCATTCCTGTGACACTAGTTTTAGATTCCGATGCTTCACTTCAGGTTTACTGTATCCCTCTGACCTTTTAATTGACGATGAAACACAGAAATTGCATCGGAGTTAAATACAAAACGCACAATGCCGATTTAAGTACAAGAAAACTAACTCTACTTACTGTCTATGTTTTGACCCATTCCTGTGACACTAGTTATATATTCCGATGATTCACTTCACGTTTACTGTATCCCTCGGACCTTCTTATTGACGATGAAACACAGAAATTGCATCGGAAATAAATACAAAAGGCACAATGCCCACTTAAGTACAAGAAAACTGACTCTTCTCACTGTCTATGTTTTGAACCATTCATGTGACACTAATAATAGATTTTGATGCTTCACTTCAGGTTTACTGTATCCCTCTTACCTTCTGATTGACGATGAAACACAGAAATTGCATCGGAATGAAATAGAAAAGGAACAATGCCGACTTAGGTACAAGAAAGCTGACTCTTCTTACTGTCTATGTTTTGAACCATTCCTGTGACACTAGTTATAGATTCCGATGCTTCACTTCAGGTTTACTGTATCCCTCTGACCTTCTTATTGACGATAAAACACAGAAATTGCATCGGAATTAAATACAGAAGGCACAATGCCGACTTAAGTACAAGAAAACTGACTCTTCCTACTGTCTATGATTGAACCATTCCTGTGACACTAGTTATTGATTCCGATGCTTCACTTCAGGTTTACAGTATCTCTCTGACCTTCTTATTGACGATGAAACACATAAATTGCATCGGAGTTAAATACAAAAGGCACAATGACGACTTAAGTACAAGAATACTGACTCTTCGTACAGTCTATGTTTTGAACCATTCCAGTGACACTAGTTATAGATTCCGATGCTTCACTTCAGGTTTACTGTATCCCTCTAACCTTCGTATTGACGATGAAACACAGATATTGCATCGGAATTAAATACAAATGGCACAATGACGACTTAAGTACAAGAAAACTGACTCTTCTTATTGTCTAAGTTTTGACCCATTCCTGTGACAATAGTTATAGATTCAGATGCTTCACATCAGCTTTACTGTACCCCTCTTACCTTCTTGTTGACGATGAAACACAAAAATTGCATCGGAATTAAATTCAAAAGGCACAACGCCGACTTAAGTACAAGAGAACTGACCCTTCTTACTGTCTATGTTTTGAACCATTCCTGTGACACTAGTTTTAGATTCCGATGCTCCCCTTCAGGTTTACTGTATCCCTCTGACCTTCTTATTGACGATGAAACACAGAAACTGCATCGGAATTAAATACAAAAGGCACAATGCCCACTTAAGCACAAGAAAACTGACTCTTCTTATTGTCTAAGTTTTGAACCATTCCTGTGACACTAGTTATAGATTCAGATGCTTCACTTCAGCTTTACTGTACCCCTCTTACATTCTTTTTGATGATGAAACACAGAAATTGCATCGGAATTAAATACAAAAGGCACAACGCCGACTTAAGTACAAGTGAACTGCCCCTTCTTACTGTCTATGTTTTGAACCATTCCTGTGACACTAGTTTTAGATTCCGATGCTTCACTTCAGGTTTACTGTATCCCTCTGACCTTTTTATTGACGATGAAACACAGAAATTGCAACGGAGTTAAATACAAAAGGCACAATGCCGATTTAAGTACAAGAAAACTGACTCTTCCTACTGTCGATGTTTGCACCATTCCTGTGACACTAGTTATTGATTCCGATGCTTCACTTCAGGTTTACTGTATCCCTCTGACCTTCTTGTTGTCGATGAAACACAGAAATTGCACCGGAATTAAATACAAAAGGCTCAATGCCGACTTAAAAACTAGAAAACTGACTATTCTTCCTGTCTATGCTTTGAACCATTCCTGTGACACCAGTTATAGATTCAGATGCTTCACTTCAGGTTTACTGTATCCCTCTAACCTTCTTATTGACGATGAAACACAGAAATTGCACCGGAGTTAAATACAAAAGGCACAACGCCGCCTTAAGTTCAGGAAAACTGACTCTTTTTTTAGTCTAGGTTTGAACTATTCCTGTGACACTAGTTATAGATTCCGATGCTTCACTTCTGGTTTACAGTATTTCTCTGACCTTCTTATTGACGATGAAACACATAAATTGCATCGGAGTTAAATACAAATGGCACAATGCCAACTTAAGTACAAGAATACTGACTCTTCGTACAGTCTATGTTTTGAACCATTAAAGTGACACTAGTTATAGATTCCGATGCTTCACTTCAGGTTTACAGTATCCCTCTAACCTTCTTATTGCCGATGAAACACAGATATTGCATCGGAATTAAATACAAATGGCACAATGACGACTTAAGTATAAGAAAACTGACTCTTCTTACTGTCTATGTTTTGAACCATTCCTGTGACACTAGTTACAGATTCCGATGCTTCACTTCAGGTCTACAGTATCTCTCTGGCCTTCTTATTGACGATGAAACACATAAATTTCATCGGAGTTAAATACAAAAGGCACAATGCCGACTTAAGTACAAGTTAACTGACTCTTCTTACTGTCTTTGTTTTGAACCATTCCTGCGACACTAGTTATAAATTACGATGCTTCACTTCAGCATTACTGTATCCCTCTGACCTTCTTATTGACGATGAAACACAGAAATTGCATCGGAATTAAATACAAAAGGCACAATGCCGACTTAAGTACAAGATAACTGACTCTTCTTACTGTCTATGTTTGAACCATTCATGTGACACTAGTTATAGATTCCGATGCTTCACTTCAGGTTTACTGTATCCCTCTGACCTTCTTATTGACGATGAAACGCAGAAATCGCTTCGGAATTAAATACAAAAAGCACAATGCCGACTTAAGTACAAGAAAACTGACCCTTCTTACACTCTATGTTTTGAACCATTCCTGTGACACTACTTATAGATTCCGATGCTTCACTTGAGGTATACTGTATCCCTCTGACCTTCTTATTGTCGATGAAACTTAGAAATTGCATCGGAATGAAATAGAAAAGGAAAAATGCCGACTTAGGTACAAGAAAACTGACTCTTCTTACTGTCAATGCTTTGAACCATTCCTGTGACACTAGTTATAGATTCCGTTGCTTCACGTCAGGATTACTGTATCCCTCTGACCTTCTTATTGACGGTGAAACACAGAAATTTCATCGGAATTAAATACAAAAGGCACAATGCCGACTTCAGTACAACACAACTGACTCTTCTTACTGTCTATGTTTTGAACCATTCCTTCGACACTAATTATAGATTCCGATGCTTCACTTCAGGTTTACTGTATCCCTCCTACCTTCTAATTGAGGATGAAACACAGAAATTACATCGGAATTAAATAGAAAAGGCACAATGCCGACTTCAGTACAAGAAAACTGACTCTTCTTACTGTCTATGTTTTGAACCATTCCTGAGACCCTAGTTATACATTCCGATGCTTCACATCAGGTTTACTGTATCCCTCAGACCTTCTTATTGACGATGAACCACAGAAATTTCATCGGAATTAAATACAAAAGGCACAATGCCGACTTAAGTACAAGACAACTGACTCTTCTTACTGTCTATGTTTTGAACCAATCCTTCGACACTAGTTATAGATTCCGATGCTTCACTTCAGGTTTACTGTATCCCTCTGACCTTCTTATTGACGATGAAACACAGAAACTGCATCGGAATTAAATACAAAAGGCACAATGCCGACTTAAGTACAAGAAAACTGAGTCATCTTATTGTCTAACTTTGGAACCATTCCTGCGACACTAGTTATAGATTCAGATACTTCACTTCAGATTTACTGTACCCCTCTTACCTTCTTATTGATGATGAAACACAGAAATTGCATCGGAATTAAATACAAAAGGCACAACGCCGACTTAAGAACAAGAGAACTGACCCTTCTTACTGTCTATGTTTTGAACCATTCCTGTGACACTAGTTTTAGATTCCGATGCTTCACTTCAGGTTTACTGTATCCCTCTGACCTTTTAATTGACGATGAAACCCAGAAATTGCATCGGAGTTAAATACAAAACGCACAATGCCGATTTAAGTACAAGAAAACTAACTCTACTTACTGTCTATGTTTTGACCCATTCCTGTGACACTAGTTATATATTCCGATGATTCACTTCAGGTTTACTGTATCCCTCGGACCTTCTTATTGACGATGAAACACAGAAATTGCATCGGAAATAAATACAAAAGGCACAATGCCCACTTAAGTACAAGAAAACTGACTCTTCTCACTGTCTATGTTTTGAACCATTCATATGACACTAATAATAGATTTTGATGCTTCACTTCAGGTTTACTGTATCCCTCTTACCTTCTGATTGACGATGAAACACAGAAATTGCATCGGAATGAAATAGAAAAGGAACAATGCCGACTTAGGTACAAGAAAGCTGACTCTTCTTACTGTCTATGTTTTGAAACATTCCTGCGACACTAGTTATAGATTCCGATGCTTCCCTTCAGGTTTACTGTATCCCTCTGACCTTCTTATTGACGATAAAACACAGAAATTGCATCGGAATTAAATACAAAAGGCACAATGCCGACTTAAGTACAAGAAAACTGACTCTTCTTACTGTCTATGTCTTGAACCATTCCTGTGACACTAGTTATAGATTCCGATTCTTCTCTTCAGGTTTACTGTATCCCTCTAACCATCTTATTGACGATGAGACACAGAAATTGCATCGGAATTAAATACAAAAGGCCCAACGCCGACTTAAGTACAAGTAAACTGACCCTTTTACTGTCTATGTTTTGAGCCATTCCTGTGACACTAGTTTTAGATTCCGATGCTTCACTTCAGGTTTACTGTATCCTTCTGACCTTCTTATTGACGATGAAACACAGAAACTGCATCGGAATTAAATATAAAAGTCACAATGCCGACTTAAGTACAAGAAAACTGACTCTTCTTATTGTCTAAGTTTTGAAAAATTCCTGTGACACTAGTTATAGATTCCGGTGCTTCACTTCAGCTTTACTGTATCCCTCTTACCTTCTTATTGACGATGAAACACAGAAAATGCATCGGAATTAAATACAAAAGGCACAACGCCGACTTCAGTACAAGAGAACTGACCCTTCTTACTGTCTATGTTTTGAACCATTCCTGTGACACTTGTTTTAGATTCCGATGATTCACTTCAGGTTTACTGTATCCCTCGGACCTTCTAATTGACGATGAAACACAGAAATTGCATCGGAATTAAATAGAAAAGTCACAATGCCGTCTTAAGTACAAGAAAACTGACTCTTCTTACTGTCAATGCTTTGAACCATTCCTGTGACACTAGTTATAGATTCCGATGCTTCACTTCTGGTTTACTGTATCCCTCTGACCTTCTTATTGACGATGAAACGCGGAAATTTCATCGGAATGAAATACAAAAGGCACAATGCCGACTTAAGTACAAGAAAACTGACTCTTCTTACTGTCTATGTTTTGAACCATTCCTTCGACACTAGTTATAGTTTCCGATGCTTCACTTCAGGTTTACTGTATCCCTCTGACCTTCTTATTGACGATGAAACACAGAAACTGCATCGGAATTAAATACAAAAGGCACAATGCCGACTTAAGTACAAGAAAACTGAGTCATCTTATTGTCTAACTTTGGAACCATTCCTGTGACACTAGTTATAGATTCAGATACTTCACTTCAGATTTACTGTACCCCTCTTACCTTCTTATTGATGATGAAACACAGAAATTGCATCGGAATTAAATACAAAAGGCACAACGCCGACTTAAGTACAAGAGAACTGACCCTTCTTACTGTCTATGTTTTGAACCATTCCTGTGACACTAGTTTTAGATTCCGATGCTTCACTTCAGGTTTACTGTATCCCTCTGACCTTTTAATTGACGATGAAACACAGAAATTGCATCGGAGTTAAATACAAAACGCACAATGCCGATTTAAGTACAAGAAAACTAACTCTACTTACTGTCTATGTTTTGACCCATTCCTGTGACACTAGTTATATATTCCGATGATTCACTTCAGGTTTACTGTATCCCTCGGACCTTCTTATTGACGATGAAACACAGAAATTGCATCGGAAATAAATACAAAAGGCACAATGCCCACTTAAGTACAAGAAAACTGACTCTTCTCACTGTCTATGTTTTGAACCATTCATGTGACACTAATAATAGATTTTGATGCTTCACTTCAGGTTTACTGTGTCCCTCTTACCTTCTGATTGACGATGAAACACAGAAATTGCATCGGAATGAAATAGAAAAGGAACAATGCCGACTTAGGTACAAGAAAGCTGACTCTTCTTACTGTCTATGTTTTGAACCATTCCTGTGACACTAGTTATAGATTCCGATGCTTCACTTCAGGTTTACTGTATCCCTCTGACCTTCTTATTGACGATAAAACACAGAAATTGCATCGGAATGAAATACAGAAGGCACAATGCCGACTTAAGTACAAGAAAACTGACTCTTCCTACTGTCTATGATTGAACCATTCCTGTGACACTAGTTATTGATTCCGATGCTTCACTTCAGGTTTACAGTATCTCTCTGACCTTCTTATTGACGATGAAACACATAAATTGCATCGGAGTTAAATACAAAAGGCACAATGCCGACTTAAGTACAAGAATACTGACTCTTCGTACAGTCTATGTTTTGAACCATTCCAGTGACACTAGTTATAGATTCCGATGCTTCACTTCAGGTTTACTGTATCCCTCTAACCTTCGTATTGACGATGAAACACAGATATTGCATCGGAATTAAATACAAATGGCACAATGACGACTTAAGTACAAGAAAACTGACTCTTCTTATTGTCTAAGTTTTGACCCATTCCTGTGACAATAGTTATAGATTCAGATGCTTCACTTCAGCTTTACTGTACCCCTCTTACCTTCTTGTTGACGATGAAACACAAAAATTGCATCGGAATTAAATTCAAAAGGCACAACGCCGACTTAAGTACAAGAGAACTGACCCTTCTTACTGTCTATGTTTTGAACCATTCCTGTGACACTAGTTTTAGATTCCGATGCTCCCCTTCAGGTTTACTGTATCCCTCTGAGCTTCTTATTGACGATGAAACACAGAAACTGCATCGGAATTAAATACAAAAGGCACAATGCCCACTTAAGCACAAGAAAACTGACTCTTCTTATTGTCTAAGTTTTGAACCATTCCTGTGACACTAGTTATAGATTCAGATGCTTCACTTCAGCTTTACTGTACCCCTCTTACATTCTTTTTGATGATGAAACACAGAAATTGCATCGGAATTAAATACAAAAGGCACAACGCCGACTTAAGTACAAGAGAACTGCCCCTTCTTACTGTCTATGTTTTGAACCATTCCTGTGACACTAGTTTTAGATTCCGATGCTTCACTTCAGGTTTACTGTATCCCTCTGACCTTTTTATTGACGATGAAACACAGAAATTGCAACGGAGTTAAATACAAAAGGCACAATGCCGATTTAAGTACAAGAAAACTGACTCTTCCTACTGTCGATGTTTGCACCATTCCTGTGACACTAGTTATTGATTCCGATGCTTCACTTCAGGTTTACTGTATCCCTCTGACCTTCTTGTTGTCGATGAAACACAGAAATTGCACCGGAATTAAATACAAAAGGCTCAATGCCGACTTAAGTACTAGAAAACTGACTATTCTTCCTGTCTATGCTTTGAACCATTCCTGTGACACCAGTTATAGATTCAGATGCTTCACTTCAGGTTTACTGTATCCCTCTAACCTTCTTATTGACGATGAAACACAGAGATTGCACCGGAGTTAAATACAAAAGGCACAACGCCGCCTTAAGTTCAGGAAAACTGACTCTTTTTTTAGTCTAGGTTTGAACTATTCCTGTGACACTAGTTATAGATTCCGATGCTTCACTTCTGGTTTACAGTATTTCTCTGACCTTCTTATTGACGATGAAACACATAAATTGCATCGGAGTTAAATACAAATGGCACAATGCCAACTTAAGTACAAGAATACTGACTCTTCGTACAGTCTATGTTTTGAACCATTCAAGTGACACTAGTTATAGATTCCGATGCTTCACTTCAGGTTTACTGTATCCCTCTAACCTTCTTATTGCCGATGAAACACAGATATTGCATCGGAATTAAATACAAATGGCACAATGACGACTTAAGTATAAGAAAACTGACTCTTCTTACTGTCTATGTTTTGAACCATTCCTGTGACACTAGTTACAGATTCCGATGCTTCACTTCAGGTCTACAGTATCTCTCTGGCCTTCTTATTGACGATGAAACACATAAATTTCATCGGAGTTAAATACAAAAGGCACAATGCCGACTTAAGTACAAGAAAACTGAATCTTCTTACTGTCTATGATTTGAACCATTCCTGTGACACTAGTTATAGATTACGATGCTTCACTTTAGGTTTACTGTATTCCTCTGATCTTCTTATTTGCGATGAAACACAGAAATTGCATCGGAATTAAATACAAAAAGCACAATGCCGACTTAAGCACAAGTTAACTGACTCTTCTTACTGTCTTTGTTTTGAACCATTCCTGCGACACTAGTTATAAATTACGATGCTTCACTTCAGCATTACTGTATCCCTCTGACCTTCTTATTGACGATGAAACACAGAAATTGCATCGGAATTAAATACAAAAGGCACAATGCCGACTTAAGTACAAGATAACTGACTCTTCTTACTGTCTATGTTTGAACCATTCATGTGACACTAGTTATAGATTCCGATGCTTCACATCAGGTTTACTGTATCCCTCAGACCTTCTTATTGTCGATGAAACTTAGAAATTGCATCGGAATGAAATAGAAAAGGAACAATGCCGACTTAGGTACAAGAAAACTGACTCTTCTTACTGTCTATGATTTGAACCATTCCTGTGACACTACTTATAGATTCCGATGCTTCACTTGAGGTATACTATATCCCTCTGCCCTTCTTATTGACGATGAAACATAGAAATTGCATCGGAATGAAATAGAAAAGGAACAATGCTGACTTAGGTACAAGAAAACTGACTCTTCTTACTGTCAATGCTTTAAACCATTCCTGTGACACTAGTTATAGATTCCGTTGCTTCACGTCAGGATTACTGTATCCCCCTGACCTTCTTATTGACGATGAACCACAGAAATTTCATCGGAATTAAATACAAAAGGCACAATGCCGACTTAAGTACAAGACAACTGACTCTTCTTACTGTCTATGTTTTGAACCAATCCTTCGACACTAGTTATAGATTCCGATGCTTCACTTCAGGTTTACTGTATCCCTCTGACCTTCTTATTGACGATGAAACACAGAAACTGCATCGGAATTAAATACAAAAGGCACAATGCCGACTTAAGTACAAGAAAACTGAGTCATCTTATTGTCTAACTTTGGAACCATTCCTGTGACACTAGTTATAGATTCAGATACTTCACTTCAGATTTACTGTACCCCTCTTACCTTCTTATTGATGATGAAACACAGAAATTGCATCGGAATTAAATACAAAAGACACAACGCCGACTTAAGTACAAGAGAACTGACCCTTCTTACTGTCTATGTTTTGAACCATTCCTGTGACACTAGTTATAGATTCCGATGCTTCACTTCAGGTTTACTGTATCCCTCTGACCTTCTTATTGACGATAAAACACAGAAATTGCATCGGAATTAAATACAAAAGGCACAATGCCGACTTAAGTACAAGAAAACTGACTCTTCCTACTGTCTATGATTGAACCATTCCTGTGACACTAGTTATTGATTCCGATGCTTCACTTCAGGTTTACAGTATCTCTCTGACCTTCTTATTGACGATGAAACACATAAATTGCATCGGAGTTAAATACAAAAGGCACAATGCCGACTTAAGTACAAGAATACTGACTCTTCGTACAGTCTATGTTTTGAACCATTCCAGTGACACTAGTTATAGATTCCGATGCTTCACTTCAGGTTTACTGTATCCCTCTAACCTTCGTATTGACGATGAAACACAGATATTGCATCGGAATTAAATACAAATGGCACAATGACGACTTAAGTACAAGAAAACTGACTCTTCTTACTGTCTATGTTTTGAACCATTCCTGTGACACTAGTTATAGATTCCGATGCTTCACTTCAGGTTTACAGTATCTCTCTGGCCTCCGTATTGACGATGAAACACATAAATTTCATCGGAGTTAAGTACAAAAGGCACAATGCCGACTTAAGTACAAGAATACTGACTCTTCGTACAGTCTATGTTTTGAACCATTCCAGTGACACCAGTTATAGATTCCGATGCTTCACTTCAGGTTAACTGTATTCCTCTGATCTTCTTATTTGCGATGAAACACAGAAATTGCATCGGAATTAAATACAAAAGGCACAATGCCGACTTAAGTACAAGATAACAGACTCTCCTTACTGTCTTTGTTTTGAACCATTCCTGCGACACTAGTTATAAATTACGATGCTTCACTTCAGCATTACTGTATCCCTCTGACCTTCTTATTGACGATGAAACACAGAAACTGCATCGGAATTAAATACAAAAGGCACAATGCCGACTTAAGTACAAGAAAACTGACTCTTCTTATTGTCTAAGTTTTGACCCATTCCTGTGACAATAGTTATAGATTCAGATGCTTCACTTCAGCTTTACTGTACCCTTCTTATCTTCTTGTTGACGATGAAACACAAAAATTGCATCGGAATTAAATTCAAAAGGCACAACGCCGACTTAAGTACAAGAGAACTGACCCTTCTTACTGTCTATGTTTTGAACCATTCCTGTGACACTAGTTTTAGATTCCGATGCTCCCCTTCAGGTTTACTGTATCCCTCTGACCTTCTTATTGACGATGAAACACAGAAACTGCATCGGAATTAAATACAAAAGGCACAATGCCGATTTAAGTACAAGAAAACTGACTCTACTTACTGTCTATGTTTTGACCCATTCCTGTGACACTAGTTATAGATTCCGATGATTCACTTCAGGTTTACTGTATCCCTCGGACCTTCTTATTGACGATGAAACACAGAAATTGCATCGGAAATAAACACAAGAGGCACAATGCCCACTTAAGTACAAGAAAACTGACTCTTCTTACTGTCTATGCTTTGAACCATTCATGTGACACTAATAATAGATTCCGATGCTTCACTTCAGGTTTACTGTATCCCTCTTACCTTCTGATTGACGATGAAACACAGAAATTGCAACGGAATGAAATAGTAATGGAACAATGCCGACTTAGGTACAAGAAAGCTGACTCTTCTTACTGTCTATGTTTTGAACCATTCCTGTGACACTAGTTATAGATTCCGATTCTTCACTTCGGGTATACTGTATCCCTCTGACCTTCTTATTGACGATAAAACACAGAAATTGCATCGGAATTAAATACAAAATGCACAATGCCGACTTAAGTACAAGAAAACTGACTCTTCCTACTGTCGATGTTTGCACCATTCCTGTGACACTAGTTATTGATTCCGATGCTTCACTTCAGGTTTACTGTATCCCTCTGACCTTCTTGTTGTCGATGAAAAACAGAAATTGCACCGGAATTAAATACAAAAGGCTCAATGCCGTCTTAAGTACTAGAAAACTGACTATTCTTCCTGTCTATGCTTTGAACCATTCCTGTGACACTAGTTATAGATTCAGATGCTTCACTTCAGGTTTACTGTATCCCTCTAACCTTCTTATTGACGATGAAACACAGAAATTGCACCGGAGTTAAATACAAAAGGCACAACGCCGACTTAAGTTCAGGAAAACTGACTCTTTTTTTAGTCTAGGTTTGAACTATTCCTGTGACACTAGTTATAGATTCCGATGCTTCACTTCTGGTTTACAGTATTTCTCTGACCTTCTTATTGACGATGAAACACATAAATTGCATCGGAGTTAAATACAAATGGCACAATGCCAACTTAAGTACAAGAATACTGACTCTTCGTACAGTCTATGTTTTGAACCATTCAAGTGACACTAGTTATAGATTCCGATGCATCACTTCAGGTTTACTCTATCCCTCTAACCTTCTTATTGCCGATGAAACACAGATATTGCATCGGAATTAAATACAAATGGCACAATGACGACTTAAGTATAAGAAAACTGACTCTTCTTACTGTCTATGTTTTGAACCATTCCTGTGACACTAGTTACAGATTCCGATGCTTCACTTCAGGTCTACAGTATCTCTCTGGCCTTCTTATTGACGATGAAACACATAAATTTCATCGGAGTTAAATACAAAAGGCACAATGCCGACTTAAGTACAAGAAAACTGACTCTTCTTACTGTCTATGATTTGAACCATTCCTGTGACACTACTTATAGATTCCGATGCTTCACTTGAGGTATACTATATCCCTCTGCCCTTCTTATTGACGATGAAACATAGAAATTGCATCGGAATGAAATAGAAAAGGAACAATGCTGACTTAGGTACAAGAAAACTGACTCTTCTTACTGTCAATGCTTTAAACCATTCCTGTGACACTAGTTATAGATTCCGTTGCTTCACGTCAGGATTACTGTATCCCCCTGACCTTCTTATTGACGATGAACCACAGAAATTTCATCGGAATTAAATACAAAAGGCACAATGCCGACTTAAGTACAAGACAACTGACTCTTCTTACTGTCTATGTTTTGAACCAATCCTTCGACACTAGTTATAGATTCCGATGCTTCACTTCAGGTTTACTGTATCCCTCTGACCTTCTTATTGACGATGAAACACAGAAACTGCATCGGAATTAAATACAAAAGGCACAATGCCGACTTAAGTACAAGAAAACTGAGTCATCTTATTGTCTAACTTTGGAACCATTCCTGTGACACTAGTTATAGATTCAGATACTTCACTTCAGATTTACTGTACCCCTCTTACCTTCTTATTGATGATGAAACACAGAAATTGCATCGGAATTAAATACAAAAGACACAACGCCGACTTAAGTACAAGAGAACTGACCCTTCTTACTGTCTATGTTTTGAACCATTCCTGTGACACTAGTTATAGATTCCGATGCTTCACTTCAGGTTTACTGTATCCCTCTGACCTTCTTATTGACGATAAAACACAGAAATTGCATCGGAATTAAATACAAAAGGCACAATGCCGACTTAAGTACAAGAAAACTGACTCTTCCTACTGTCTATGATTGAACCATTCCTGTGACACTAGTTATTGATTCCGATGCTTCACTTCAGGTTTACAGTATCTCTCTGACCTTCTTATTGACGATGAAACACATAAATTGCATCGGAGTTAAATACAAAAGGCACAATGCCGACTTAAGTACAAGAATACTGACTCTTCGTACAGTCTATGTTTTGAACCATTCCAGTGACACTAGTTATAGATTCCGATGCTTCACTTCAGGTTTACTGTATCCCTCTAACCTTCGTATTGACGATGAAACACAGATATTGCATCGGAATTAAATACAAATGGCACAATGACGACTTAAGTACAAGAAAACTGACTCTTCTTACTGTCTATGTTTTGAACCATTCCTGTGACACTAGTTATAGATTCCGATGCTTCACTTCAGGTTTACAGTATCTCTCTGGCCTCCGTATTGACGATGAAACACATAAATTTCATCGGAGTTAAGTACAAAAGGCACAATGCCGACTTAAGTACAAGAATACTGACTCTTCGTACAGTCTATGTTTTGAACCATTCCAGTGACACCAGTTATAGATTCCGATGCTTCACTTCAGGTTAACTGTATTCCTCTGATCTTCTTATTTGCGATGAAACACAGAAATTGCATCGGAATTAAATACAAAAGGCACAATGCCGACTTAAGTACAAGATAACAGACTCTCCTTACTGTCTTTGTTTTGAACCATTCCTGCGACACTAGTTATAAATTACGATGCTTCACTTCAGCATTACTGTATCCCTCTGACCTTCTTATTGACGATGAAACACAGAAACTGCATCGGAATTAAATACAAAAGGCACAATGCCGACTTAAGTACAAGAAAACTGACTCTTCTTATTGTCTAAGTTTTGACCCATTCCTGTGACAATAGTTATAGATTCAGATGCTTCACTTCAGCTTTACTGTACCCTTCTTATCTTCTTGTTGACGATGAAACACAAAAATTGCATCGGAATTAAATTCAAAAGGCACAACGCCGACTTAAGTACAAGAGAACTGACCCTTCTTACTGTCTATGTTTTGAACCATTCCTGTGACACTAGTTTTAGATTCCGATGCTCCCCTTCAGGTTTACTGTATCCCTCTGACCTTCTTATTGACGATGAAACACAGAAACTGCATCGGAATTAAATACAAAAGGCACAATGCCGATTTAAGTACAAGAAAACTGACTCTACTTACTGTCTATGTTTTGACCCATTCCTGTGACACTAGTTATAGATTCCGATGATTCACTTCAGGTTTACTGTATCCCTCGGACCTTCTTATTGACGATGAAACACAGAAATTGCATCGGAAATAAACACAAGAGGCACAATGCCCACTTAAGTACAAGAAAACTGACTCTTCTTACTGTCTATGCTTTGAACCATTCATGTGACACTAATAATAGATTCCGATGCTTCACTTCAGGTTTACTGTATCCCTCTTACCTTCTGATTGACGATGAAACACAGAAATTGCAACGGAATGAAATAGTAATGGAACAATGCCGACTTAGGTACAAGAAAGCTGACTCTTCTTACTGTCTATGTTTTGAACCATTCCTGTGACACTAGTTATAGATTCCGATTCTTCACTTCGGGTATACTGTATCCCTCTGACCTTCTTATTGACGATAAAACACAGAAATTGCATCGGAATTAAATACAAAATGCACAATGCCGACTTAAGTACAAGAAAACTGACTCTTCCTACTGTCGATGTTTGCACCATTCCTGTGACACTAGTTATTGATTCCGATGCTTCACTTCAGGTTTACTGTATCCCTCTGACCTTCTTGTTGTCGATGAAAAACAGAAATTGCACCGGAATTAAATACAAAAGGCTCAATGCCGTCTTAAGTACTAGAAAACTGACTATTCTTCCTGTCTATGCTTTGAACCATTCCTGTGACACTAGTTATAGATTCAGATGCTTCACTTCAGGTTTACTGTATCCCTCTAACCTTCTTATTGACGATGAAACACAGAAATTGCACCGGAGTTAAATACAAAAGGCACAACGCCGACTTAAGTTCAGGAAAACTGACTCTTTTTTTAGTCTAGGTTTGAACTATTCCTGTGACACTAGTTATAGATTCCGATGCTTCACTTCTGGTTTACAGTATTTCTCTGACCTTCTTATTGACGATGAAACACATAAATTGCATCGGAGTTAAATACAAATGGCACAATGCCAACTTAAGTACAAGAATACTGACTCTTCGTACAGTCTATGTTTTGAACCATTCAAGTGACACTAGTTATAGATTCCGATGCATCACTTCAGGTTTACTCTATCCCTCTAACCTTCTTATTGCCGATGAAACACAGATATTGCATCGGAATTAAATACAAATGGCACAATGACGACTTAAGTATAAGAAAACTGACTCTTCTTACTGTCTATGTTTTGAACCATTCCTGTGACACTAGTTACAGATTCCGATGCTTCACTTCAGGTCTACAGTATCTCTCTGGCCTTCTTATTGACGATGAAACACATAAATTTCATCGGAGTTAAATACAAAAGGCACAATGCCGACTTAAGTACAAGAAAACTGAATCTTCTTACTGTCTATGATTTGAACCATTCCTGTGACACTAGTTATAGATTACGATGCTTCACTTTAGGTTTACTGTATTCCTCTGATCTTCTTATTTGCGATGAAACACAGAAATTGCATCGGAATTAAATACAAAAGGCACAATGCCGACTTAAGCACAAGTTAACTGACTCTTCTTACTGTCTTTGTTTTGAACCATTCCTGCGACACTAGTTATAAATTACGATGCTTCACTTCAGCATTACTGTATCCCTCTGACCTTCTTATTGACGATGAAACACAGAAATTGCATCGGAATTAAATACAAAAGGCACAATGCCGACTTAAGTACAAGATAACTGACTCTTCTTACTGTCTATGTTTGAACCATTCATGTGACACTAGTTATAGATTCCGATGCTTCACTTCAGGTTTACTGTATCCCTCTGACCTTCTTATTGACGATGAAACGCAGAAATCGCTTCGGAATTAAATACAAAAAGCACAATGCCGACTTAAGTACAAGAAAACTGACTCTTCTTACACTCTATGTTTTGAACCATTCCTGTGACACTACTTATAGATTCCGATGCTTCACTTGAGGTATACTGTATCCCTCTGACCTTCTTATTGTCGATGAAACATAGAAATTGCATCGGAATGAAATAGAAAAGGAAAAATGCCGACTTAGGTACAAGAAAACTGACTCTTCTTACTGTCAATGCTTTGAACCATTCCTGTGACACTAGTTATAGATTCCGTTGCTTCACGTCAGGATTACTGTATCCCTCTGACCTGCTTATTGACGGTGAAACACAGAAATTTCATCGGAATTAAATACAAAAGGCACAATGCCGACTTCAGTACAACACAACTGACTCTTCTTACTGTCTATGTTTTGAACCATTCTTTCGACACTAGTTATAGATTCCGATGCTTCACTTCAGGTTTACTGTATCCCTCCTACCTTCTAATTGAGGATGAAACACAGAAATTACATCGGAATTAAAAAGAAAAGGCACAATGCCGACTTCAGTACAAGAAAACTGACTCTTCTTACTGTCTATGTTTTGAACCATTCCTGAGACCCTAGTTATACATTCCGATGCTTCACATCAGGTTTACTGTATCCCTCAGACCTTCTTATTGACGATGAAACACAGAAATTGCATCGGAATGAAATAGAAAAGGAACAATGCCGACTTAGGTACAAGAAAACTGACTCTTCTTACTGTCTATGATTTGAACCATTCCTGTGACACTACTTATAGATTCCGATGCTTCACTTGAGGTATACTATATCCCTCTGCCCATCTTATTGACGATGAAACATAGAAATTGCATCGGAATGAAATAGAAAAGGAACAATGCTGACTTAGGTACAAGAAAACTGACTCTTCTTACTGTCAATGCTTTAAACCATTCCTGTGACACTAGTAATAGATTCCGTTGCTTCACGTCAGGATTACTGTATCCCCCTGACCTTCTTATTGACGATGAACCACAGAAATTTCATCGGAATTAAATACAAAAGGCACAATGCCGACTTAAGTACAAGACAACTGACTCTTCTTACTGTCTATGTTTTGAACCAATCCTTCGACACTAGTTATAGATTCCGATGCTTCACGTTAGGTTTACTGTATCCCTCTGACCTTCTAATTGGAGGTGAAACACAGAAATTACATCGGAATTATATAGAAAAGGCACAATGCCGACTTCAGTACAAGGAAACTGACCCTTCTTACTGTCTATGTTTGAACAATTCCTGTGACCCTAGTTATAGATTCCGATGCTTCACCTCAGGTTTACTGTATCCCTCTGACCTTCTTATTGACGATGAAGCACAGAAATTGCTTCGGAATTAACTACAAATTGCCCAATGCCGACTTAAGTACAAGAATACTGACTCTTCTTACTGTCTATGTTTTGATCCATTCCTGTGACACTTGTTATAGATTCCGATGCATCACTTCAGGTATACTGTATCCCTCTGACCTTCTTATTGACGATGAAACATAGAAATTGCATCGGAATGAAATAGAAAAGGAACAACGCCGACTTAGGTACAAGAAAACTGACTCTTCTTATTGTCTATGTTTTGAACCATTCCTGTGATACTAGTTATAGATTCCGATGCTTCACTTCAGGTTTACTGTATCCCTCTGACCTTCTTATTGAAGATGAAACACAGATATTGCATCGGAATCAATTACAAAAGGCACAATGCCGACTTAAGTACAAGAAAACTGACCCATCTTACTGTCTATGTTTTGAACCATTGCTGTGACACTAGTTATTGATTCCGATGTTTCACTTCGGGTTTACTGTATCCCTCTGCCCTTCTTATTGACGATGAAACACAGAAATGGCATCGGAATTATGTACAAAAGGCACAATGCCGACTTAAGTACAAGAAAAACGACTCTTCTTACCGTCTATGTTTTGAACCATTCCTGTGACACTAGATATAGATTCCGATGCTTCACTTCAGGTTCAAATGGTTCTGAGAACTATGGGACTCAACTGCTGTGGTCATCTGTCCCCTAGAACTTAGAACTACTTAAACCTAACTAACCTAAGGACATCACACACATCCATGCCCGAGGCAGGATGCGAACCTGCGACCGTAGCGGTCGCACGGTTCCGGACTGCGCGCCTAGAACCACGAGAGCTTCACTTCAGGTTTACTATATCCCTCTGACCTTCTTATTGACGATGAAACGCAGAAATCGCATCGGAATTAAATACAAAATGCACAATGCCGACTTAAGTACAAGAAAAATGACTCTTCTTACTGTCTATGTTTTGAACCATTCCTATGACACTAGTTATAGATTCCGATGCGTCACCTCAGGTTTACTGTTTCCCTCTGACCTTCTTATTGACGATGACACACAGAAATTACAACGGAATTAAATACAAAAGGCACAATGCCGACTTAAGTACAAGCAAACTGACTCTTCTTACTGTCTGTGTTTGAACCATTCATGTGACACTAGTTATAGATTCCGATGCTTCACTTCAGGTTTACTGTATCCCTCTGACCATCTTATTATTGATGAAACAAAGAAATTGCATCGGAATTAAATACAAAAGGCACAATGCCGACTTAAGTACAAGAATACTGACTCTTCTTACTGTCTATGTTTTGAACCATTCCTGTGACACTAGTTATAGACTCCGATGCTTCACTTCATGTGACTGTATCCCTCTGACCTTCTTATTGACGATGAAACACAGAAATTGCATCGGAATTAAATACAAAAGGCACAATGACGACCTAAGTACAAGAAAACTCTTCCCACTGTCTATGTTTTGAACCATTCATGTGACACTAGTTATAGCCTCCGATGCTTCACTTCAGGTTTACTGTATCCATCAGACCTTCTTATTGACGATGAAACACAGAAATTGCATCGGAATTAAATACAAAAGGCACAATGCAGACTTATGTACAAGAAAACTGACTCTTCTTACTGTCTATGTTTGCACCATTCATGTGACACTAGTTATAGATTCCGATGCGTCACTTCAGGTTTACTGTATCCCTCTGACCTTCCTATTGACGATGAAACACAGAAATGGCATCGGAATTAAATACAAAAGGCACAATTCCGATTTAAGTACAAGAAAACTGACTCTTTTTACTGTCTATGATTGAACCATTCCTGTGACACTAGTTATAGATTCCGATCTTTCACTTCAGGGTTACTGTATCCCTCTGACCTTCTTATTGATGATGAAAGACAGAAAATGCATCGGAATTAAATACAAAAGGCACAATGCCGACTTAAGTACAAGCAAACTGACTCTTCTTACTGTCTATGTTTTGAACCATTCCTGTGACACTAGTTATAGATTCCGATGCTTCCCTTCTGGTTTTCTGTATCGCTCTGACCTTCCTATTGACGATGAAACACAGAAATTTCTTCGGAATTATATACAAAGGGCACAATGCCGACTTAAGTAGAAGAAAACTGACTCTTCTTACTGTCTATGTTTTGAACCACTCCTTCGACACAAGTTATAGATTACGATGCTTCACTTCAGGTTTACTGTATCCCTCTGACCTTCTTATTCACGATGAAACACAGAAATTACATCGGAATTAAATAGAAAAGGCACAAAGCCGACTTAAGTACAAGAAAACTGACTCTTCTTACTGTCTTTGTTTTGAACCATTCCTGTGTCACTAGTTATAGATTCCGATGCTTCACCTCAGGTTTACTGTATGCCTCTGACTTTCTTATTGACGATGAAACACAGAAATTTCAACGGAATTAAATACAAAAGGCACAATGCCGAATTAAGTTCAAGAAAACTGACCCTTCTTACTGTCTATGTTTTGGACCATTCCTCTGACACTAGTTTTAGATTCCGATGCTTCACTGCAGGTTTACTGTATCCCTCTGACCTTCTTATTGACGATGAAACACAGAAATTGCATCGGAATTAAATACAAAAGGCACAATGCCGACTTAAGTACAAGAAAACTGACTCTTCTTGCTCTCTATGTTTTGAACCATTCATGTGACACTAGTTACACATTCCGATGCTTCACTTTAGGTTTACTGTAACCCTCTGACCTTTTTATTGACGATGAAACACAGAAATTGCATCGGGATTAAATACCAAAGGCACAATGCCGACTTAAGTACAAGAAAACTGACTCTTCTTACTGTCTATGTTTTGAACCATTCCTGTGACACTAGTTATAGATTCCGATGATTCACTCAGGTTTACTGTATCCCTCGGACCTTCTTATTGACGGTGAAACACAGAAATTGCATCGGAAATATATACAAAAGGCACAATGCCGACTTAAGTTCAAGAAATCTGACTCTTCCTTCTGTCTATGTTTTGAACCATTCATGAGACACTACTAATAGATTCCGATGCTTCACTTCTGGTTTTCTGTATCCCTCTGACCTTCTTATTGACGATGAAACACAGAAATTGCATCGGAATGAAATAAAAAAGGATCAATGCCGACTTAGGTACAAGAAAACTGACTCTTCTTACTGTCTATGTTTTGAACCATTCCTGTGACACTAGTTATATATTCCGATGCTCACTTCAGGTTTACTGTATCCCTCTGACCTTCTTACTGACGATGAAACACAGAAATTGCATCGGAATTAAATACAAAAGGCACAATGCCGACTTAAGTACAAGAAAACTGACTCTTCCTACTGTCTATGTTTGAACCATTCCTGTGACACTAGTTATAGATTCCGATGCTTCACTTCAGCTTTACTGTATCCCTCTTACCTTCTTATTGACGATGAAACACAGAAATTGCATCGGAATTAAATGCAAAAGGCACAACGCCGACTTAAGTACAAGAAAACTGACTCTTCTTACTGTCTATGTTTTGAGCCTTTCATGTGACACTAGTTATAGATTCCGATGCTTCACTTCCGGTATACTGTATCCCTCTGACTTTTTTATTGACGATGAAACACAGAAATTGCATAGGAATTAAATACCAAAGGCACAATGCCGACTTAAGTACAAGAAAACTGACTCTTCCTACTGTCTATGCTTTGAACCATTCCTGTGACACTAGTTATAGATTCCGATGATTCACTTCAGGTTTACTGTATCCCTCGGACCTTCTTATTGACGATGAAACACAGAAATTGCATCGGAAATATATACAAAAGGCACAATGCCGACTTAAGTACAAGAAATCTGACTCTTCTTACTGTCTATGTTTTGAACCATTCATGTGACACTAATAATAGATTCCGATGCTTCACTTCAGGTTTACTGTATCCCTCTGATCTTCATATTGACGATGAAACACAGAAATTGCATCGGAATGAAATAGAGAAGGAACAATGCCGACTTAGGTACAAGAAAACTGACTCATCTTACTGTCTATGTTTTGAACCATTCCTGTGACACTAGTTACAGATTCCGATGCTTTACTTCAGGGTTACTGTATCCCTCTGACCTTCTTATTGACGATGAAACACAGAAATTGCATCGGAATTAAATACAAAACTCACAATGCCGACTTAAGTACAAGAAAACTGACTCTTCCTACTGTCTATGTTTGAACCATTCCTGTGACACTAGTTATTGATTCCGATGCTTCACTTCAGGTTTACTGTGTCCCTCTGACCTTCTTGTTGACATTGAAACACAGAAATTGCACCGGAATTAAATACAAAAGGCACAATGCCGACTTAAGTACAAGAAAACTGACTCTTCTTACTGTCTATGTTTGAATCATTCCTGTGACACTAAAGTGCGCGTCATATATCTTGGCGGCCGAGTTTAGGTTCGTTCTGCGCATTTGACGTCAGAAATCACAGTCAGCCAATGAACAGAGAACGACGTTGCCAGATCTCGACTGCAGTGCAGAGCACGGACGAGTGTCTTCAATTTTAGAAACGTTCAGTCAGAAATGAAGTAATTGAACAAAAGCAATGTCTTGATAGCAGACTTTCTTTTATAGAAAGTTTGGAAAATGCATTCTTTATACCAATTGCTTCATATTCTATTAATTAATTGAACCAAACAAACAATAAGCCTCCTAATTCAGGCGATAGCAAGGAAAGGTGTTTGTATCAGTCTCACGAACCGCTTTTTCGCAGTAAAGAACAGCGGTAATTGTTTATTTCCTATTGTACTTCGACGCAACGTGAGTCATCCCAACAGTGTTTGTCGGTATTTTGCAGATGTTTAGAGTGCTCCAGGAGATGACAGAAATGAGTAGCTGCGTTGGCGTAATGGTTAAGGTGTTGGGCTGCTGATCGGAAGATTCTGAGTTCAAGGCTTGTTGCATTCTAAATATTTTATTTATTTAAAAACAATAGCGAAGTGTCTTACTTAATGAATTTTATTCGTTTGAATGTAATGTTTTGAAATTTCCTGTGCTTCATTATAATCATAATAAGTTTTCAGTTTTTGTAATTTTCTCCTCCAATATTTCTTTTCACAGCAATTAAAAACAACGAAAAGGCACACATACAATATTCAAGTTATCCGTTTTGTTTGTATATCGCCTCTTCCGCAGTCGCTGTTTTACTATTCATATTGAGATATATTCTCTTGCGGCAGTATTAAAAGTATTATTTAGAGCAGAATTTCGGCTCGTACGTTGCCGAGCTATTTGATTATCTGACGGAATTCTTTGCTTCGCTGCTTTGGCAACATCATATTCAATGGTTTCGTCGACTGATCTATGTTTTGGCAAGTATTTGCTGTCTGTTGTGACAAAAACAAAATGTTTGAGCACTGTGCCTCACTGGCAATATATTTTAGTTTTATGTTTTATTACGTCCAAAATTCAGTTTTGTGTACTTCGCCAACTTCGTTTTAATCAGAACGTTTTAGAAAAAAGCGAAATGACTCTGGTATAAAGAAAGTTTTGTTACAGTTGCTAAAGATAGAATATTTCCCAATTTATAAACACTGTTTATGTTATAAAGGGTGTTCATTTTATGGGAACATTGAAATCTCTTGAAAACGACACACAGAGCCAAAAGAAATCCTAATGAAAATTAGTTCCTCCCGGAAGGGGACATCAAATTATAACAAATTTGACTACAAATTCGTCGAATTTGGTATCATTGGATGCCCCCCTCTGAGACAAAAAAAATTTAGTTATAAATTTGTTTGATCTGATGTGTAGATTTGCGGATATTTCAATGTCTCCAATTAAAATGAACACACTGTATAGTTGGAACCATGAACGACTGCGGTCGATTTAAGGCTCGTTCTACGCACCTGACGTCTCGCATCCGCTGACAGCTAATGAGTGTTCAGTAGTTTTCTGAACGGTCTGCTGGGAATGTCTTGGCGAGTGCGAGTGTTAAATGTGATTGTAGTTATTCTTTGGTGAATTTTTATCGCATTTGTTGCAAGTTGTCATGGCTGATAATGGTGGTAAGCGACAAACTCTCCATAAACAGGCGAGGGACATAATTTACCGGATTCACGCTTTTTTCAAGCGCGAAGCAGAAAACGGTGGACATATCACGGATGTCGCCAGATCTCAGGAACGCACTGCAGAAGCGACAGGCGTTAGCTTGAGAACCGTTCAGCGGATTGCCAATGAAGGAAAGTTATCTACGGAGACCTGTGGAAGCCCACTTTTCAGATCGCCAGGGAAATATCGCACTCGTGAGAGGACTGTAACTAATTTAGATAATTTCGACAAAGATGTTCTAAGACGAGAAGTGCTCAACATGTACAACACAGGCGAATTTCCTACTTTAAAAAAAATCACTGTGAAAATGCGTGAAACCATAAATTTTAAAGGTAACATGACTTCAATAAATAGAATACTTAAAAACATTGGATTCAAATATGTACATACAAACGACGGAAGAAAGTTTTTAATGGAACGTAGTGATATCGCTGCTTCAAGGGCACAGTTTTTAAGACGTATTATTGAAGTAAGAAAATCCGGGAATAAGAACATTTTTTTCTTGGACGAAACATGGGTGAACCAAAATCACACAAGGAAAGCGTGTTGGATAATGAGTGATGGTTCGGGTGGGTTTAAAGTACCAGTTGGTAAAGGTGGACGAATAATCGTGCTTCACGCTGGTTCTGCTTCTGGATTCATTCCAGAAAGCAAATTAGTGTTCCGGGTAAAAAAAAGAAATTCAGGGGATTATCATTCCGAAATGAACTCTGAGACATTTAAATTGTGGTTTAGGAATCAGTTTCTCCCTTACTTACCTGCAAACTTGGTGATTGTAATGGACAATGCGAGTTATCACTCTGTTGTTGACAAGACACCCACAACAAGTACAAAAAAAGCCGATATCATGTTATGGCTTGCAAGTAAAAATATTCCACATACTGCCAACCAAACTCGTGCTGAAATGTTGAATCTTGTAGTGCTTCATAAGCCTCGCACAAAAGTTTATGAAATCGATTGTATTGCACAGGAACACGGACACACAGTTTTGCGTTTGCCACCGTACCATTGCCAATACAATCCGATAGAGTTAATTTGGGCACAAGTGAAAGGGTATGTCGCAGAACGAAACGTGACATTTAAAATTGCCGATACAGAAAGGCTTCTGCACGAAGCACTTGACAGAATTACTTCTTCAGCATGGGCTGAATGTGTTCGGCATGCACAAAGGCTACAGGAGGAGGACATGGACAGGGAAATTGTAATTGACAATCTGCTTGAACCCATCGTCATAACTCTAAGACCTGATGATTCGGACTGCGACACTGACTACAGCGATGCAGAAGACTATCGCAGCGATTGACAACAATGAAGGGTAAGGCACATACACAATAATACTCATGATCTCTTTCTTGTTTTTGTTCCACAGTTGCAATTTTACCAATGGTATTGAAATATATTCCTCTTCTGCAACTGTAATAAGCGTCTTATTTAGACCAGACGCGTTTTTCTCTTTTGAAGCATCTTCATTGGACAGCATTTTGTCTCCTCCATTGCCAAGTCACCTTTCGTAGTTTTGTGCTGAGGTAACACAATATTCAACGTTTGTGTCGGCCGATCAGTGTTTTAGCAAATAAATGCTTTTTGTGTGTGCCACACACAAAAATTATATTTGACATAGCTCAGAGCACTGATACACAGTATATTCAAGCCCTAATGTTCTTGTAAGTCCACAGTTTTGTTTAACGTATTTTGTGTACTTCCTTTTGATTGATTGAAGTGCTTTAAAATAAAGTCAAACGCGCCCGGAGTAAATAAAACTTTTATTACAGTCGCGAAAGACGGAGTATTTCTCAATATTACATACGACACCAATCTGGTACTTAAATTAAACGAGATGTTGTTATACAGTAAATTTTATATGAAATTTAGGTATCTTGTCTACATTTCATTCTCAACAATGTGGTAACAACAATCGAACATACGGAAAGTATACGCTATGAACTTTACCTCTGCAAACTCTTCAAAATTTCGTGCAATGGTTTACTACATTTAATGCTGCAATATAACTGCGTTGAAAATCGAAACAAAATTAAGTCATTTATGAGGGGAAGGTATCAGTCAAGAAGATGTGTCAAAATCAAATTTTTGGGCCAAATACTTTTTGTGAAATCGAATGATAAGTGTGTCAAATCAGTCGGAACACTATGTGTCTGCACAGGCGAGCAGTGCAGTGGTTACAAAATCGCGCACGGCGTGGAATGCGGGGAGCACGTCTCTGTAGCAGCGAAATGTTTAATGCGGCCGTGGTGGCTTTACTTCATAAACTGCGCGCTCCCCCCTAAACGTAAGTTTGAGAACTACACTGCTACGGCGCTGCTTCTCTTGGCGCGTACAACTGGCAACGCTGCAATCTCCCGCGTCGGGGCGGGCATGCGCGAGCCGCCAAGATAAATGAATTGAACTATAGTTATAGATTCCGACGCTTCACTTCAGGTTTACTGTATAACTCTGACCTTCTAATTGGAGGTGAAACACAGAAATTACATCGGAATTAAATAGAAAAGGCACAATGCCGACTTCAGTACAAGAAAACTGACTCTTCTTACTGTCTATGTTTTGAACCATTCCTGTGACCCTAGTTATAGATTCCGATGCTTCACCTCAAATTTACTGTATCCCTCTGACCTTCTTATTGACGATGAAACACAGAAATTGCAACGGAATTAAATACAAAAGGCACAATGCCGAATTAAGTACAAGAAGAGTGACCCTTCTTACTGTCTATGTTTTGAACCATTCCTGTGACACTAGTTTTAGATTCCGATGCTTCACAGCAGGTTTACTGTATCCCTCTGACCTTCTTATTGACGATGAAACACAGAAATAGCATCGGAATTAAATACAAAAGGCACAATACCTACTTAAGTACAAGATAACTGACTCTTCTAACTGTCTATGTTTTGATCCATTCCTGTGACACTAGTTATAGATTCCGATGCTTCACTTCTGGTTTACTGTATCCCTCTGACCTTCTTGTTGACGATGAAACACAGAAATTTCTTCGGAATTAAATACAAAAGGCACAATGCCGACTTAAGTAGAAGAAAACTGACTCTTCTTACTGTCTATGTTTTGAAACACACCTTCGACACTAGTTATAGATTCTGATGCTTCACTTCAGGTTTACTGTATCCCTCTGACCTTCTAATTGACGATGAAAATCAGAAATTACATCGGAATTAAGTAGAAAAGGCACAAAGCCGACTTAAGTACAAGAAAACTGACTCTTCTTACTGTCTATGTTTTGAACCATTCCTGTGACACTAGTTATAGATTCCGATGCTTCACCTCAGGTTTACTGTATCCCTCTGACCTTCTTATTGACGATGAAACACAGAAATTGCAACGGAATTAAATACAAAAGGCACAATGCCGAATTAAGTACAAGAAGACTAACCCTTCTTACTGTCTATGTTTTGAACCATTCCTGTGACACTAGTTTTAGATTCCGATGCTTCACAGCAGGTTTACTGTATCCCTCTGACCTTCTTATTGACGATGAAACACAGAATCAGCATCGGAATTAAATACAAAAGGCACAATGCCTACTTAAGTACAAGATAACTGACTCTTCATACTGCCTATGTTTGAACCATTCATGTGACACTAGTTATAGATTCCGATGCTTCACTTCAGGTTTACTGTATCCCTGTGACCTTCGTATTGACGATGAAACACAGAAATTGCATGGGAATTAAATACAAAAGGCACAATGCCGACTTAAGTACAAGAAAACTGACTCTTCTTGCTGTCTATGTTATGAACAATTCATGTGACACTAGTTATAGATTCCGATGCTTCACTTTAGGTTTACTGTATCCCTCTGACCTTTTTATTGACGATGAAACACAGAAATTGCATCGGAATTAAATATCAAAGGCACAATGCCGACTTAAGCACAAGATAACTGACCCTTCTTACTGTCTATGTTTTGAACCATTCCTGTGACACTAGTTATAGTTTCCGATGATTCGCTTCAGGTTTACTGTGTCCCTCTGACCTTCTTATTGACGATGAAACACAGAAATTGCATCGGAAATATATACAAAAGGCACAATGCCGACTTAAGTACAAGAAAACTGACTCTTCTCTCTGTCTATGTTTTGAACCATTCATGTGACACTAATAATAGATTCCGATGCTTCACTTCAGGTATACTGTATCCCTCTGACCTTCTTATTGACGATGAAACACAGAAATTGCATCGGAATGAAATAGAAAAGGAACAATGCCGACTTAGGTACAAGAAATCTGACTCTTCTTACTGTCTATGCTTTGAACCATTCCTGTGACACTAGTTATAGATTCCGATGCTTCACTTCAGGTTTACTGTATCCCTCTGACCTTCTTATTGACGATGAAACACAGAAATTGCATCGGAATTACATACAAAAGGCACAATGCCGACTTAAGTACAAGAAAACTGACTCTTCCTACTGTCTATGTTTTGAACCATTCCTGTGACACTAGTTTTAGATTCCGATGCTTCACTGCAGGTTTACTGTATCCCTCTGACCTTCTTATTGACGATGAAACACAGAAATAGCATCGGAATTAAATACAAAAGGCACAATGCCGACTTAAGTACAAGATAACCGACTCTTCTTACTGTCTATGTTTGAACCATTCATGTGACACTAGTTATTGAATCCCATGCTTCACTTCAGGTTTACTGTATCCCTCTGACCTTCTTGTTGACATTGAAACACAGAAATTGCACCGGAATTAAATACAAAAGGCACAATGCCGACTTATGTACAAGAAAACTGACTATTCTTCCTGTCTATGTTTTGAACCATTCCCGTGACACTAGTTATAGATTCCGATGCTTCACTTCAGGTTTACTGTATTCCTCTGACCTTCTTATTGACGATGAAACACAGAAATTGCATCGGAATTAAATGCGAAAGCACAATGCCGACTTAAGTACAAGAAAATTAAATCTTCTTACTGTCTATGTTTTGATCCATTCCTGTGACACTAGTTATAGATTCCGATGCTTCACTTCAGGTTTACTGTATCCGTGTGACCTTCTTATTGACGGTGAAACATAGAAATTGCATCGGAATTAGATAGAAAATTAACAATGCCGACTTAAGTACAAGAAAACTGACACTTCATGCTGTCTATGTTCTGAACCATTCCTGTGACACTATTATAGATTCCGATGCTTCACTTCAGGTTTACTGTATCCCTCTGACCTTCTTATTGAAGATGAAACACAGGTATTGCATCGGAATTAAATACAAAAGGCACAATGCTGACTTAAGTACAAGAAAACTGACTCTTCTTACTGTCTATGTTTTGAACCATTCCTGTGACACTAGTTATAGATTCCGATGCTTCACTTCAGGTTTACTGTATCCCTCTGACCTTCGTATTGACGATGAAACACAGAAATTGCTACGGAATTATATACAAAAGGCACAATGCCGACTTAAGTACAAGAAAACTGACTCTTCTTACTGTCTACGTTTTGAACCATTCCTGTGACACTAGATATAGATTCCTATGCTTCACTTCAGGTTTGCTGTATCCCTCAGGCTTCTTATTAACGATGAAACGCAGAAATCGCATCGGAATTAAATACAAGAAGCACAATGCCGACTTAAGTACAAGAAAACTGACTATTCTTCCTGTCTATGTTTTGAACCATTCCTATGACACTAGTTATAGATTCCGATGCTTCACTTCAGGTTTACTGTATCCCTCTGACCTTCTTATTGACGATGAAACACAGAAATTGCCTCGAAGTTAAATACAAAAGGCACAACGCCAACTTAAGTACAAGGAAACTGACTCTTCTTACAGTCTATGCTTTGAACCATTCCAGTGACACTAGTTATGGATACCGATGCTTCACTTCAGCTCTACTGTATCCCTCTGACCTTCTTATTGACGATGAAACACAGATATTGCATCGGAATTAAATACAAATGGCACAATGACGGCATAAGTACAAGAAAACAAACTCCTCTTACTGTCTATGTTTTGAACCATTCCTGTGACGCTAGTTATAGATTCCGATGCTTCACTTCAGGTTTACTGTTTTCCTCTGACCTTCTTATTGACGATGAAACACAGAAATTGCATCGGAATTAAATGCTAAAGCACAACGCCGACTTGAGTACAAGAAAACTGAATCTTCTTACTGTCTATGTTTTGATCCATTCCTGTGACACTAGTTATAGATTCCGATGCTTCACATCAGGTTTACTGTATCCCTCTGACCTTCTTATTGACGGTGAAACATAGAAATTGCATCGGAATTAGATAGAAAAGGAACAATGCCGACTTAAGTACAAGAAAACTGATTCCTCATACTGTGTATGTTCTGAACCATTCCTGTGACACTAGTTATAGTTTCCGATGCTTCACTTTTTTTTTACTGTATCCCTTTGACCTTCTTATTGAAGATGAAAGACAGGTATTGCATCGGAATTAAATTCAAAAGGCACAATGCCGACTTAAGTACAAGAAAACTGACTCTTCTTACTGTCTATGTTTTGAAACACACCTTCGACACTAGTTATAGATTCCGATGCTTCACTTCAGGTTTACTGTCTCCCTCTGACCTTCTAATTGACGATGAAAATCAGAAATTACACCGGAATTAAATAGAAAAGGCACAAAGCCGACTTAAGTACAAGAAAACTGACTCTTCTTACTGTCTATGTTTTGAACCATTCCTGTGACACTAGTTATAGATTCCGGTGCTTCACCTCAGGTTTACTGTATCCCTCTGACCTTCTTATTGACGATGAAACACAGAAATTGCAACGGAATTAAATACAAAAGGCACAATGCCGAATTAAGTACAAGAAGACCGACCCTTCTTACTGTCTATGTTTTGAACCATTCCTGTGACACTAGTTTTAGATTCCGATGCTTCACAGCAGGTTTACTGTATCCCTCTGACCTTCTTATTGACGATGAAACACAGAATCAGCATCGGAATTAAATACAAAAGGCACAATGCCTACTTAAGTACAAGATAACTGACTCTTCATACTGCCTATGTTTGAACCATTCATGTGACACTAGTTATAGATTCCGATGCTTCACTTCAGGTTTACTGTATCCCTGTGACCTTCTTATTGACGATGAAACACAGAAATTGCATGGGAATTAAATACAAAAGGCACAATGCCGACTTAAGTACAAGAAAACTGACTCTTCTTGCTGTCTATGTTATGAACAATTCATGTGACACTAGTTATAGATTCCGATGCTTCACTTTAGGTTTACTGTATCCCTCTGACCTTTTTATTGACGATGAAACACAGAAATTGCATCGGAATTAAATATCAAAGGCACAATGCCGACTTAAGCACAAGATAACTGACCCTTCTTACTGTCTATGTTTTGAACCATTCCTGTGACACTAGTTATAGTTTCCGATGATTCGCTTCAGGTTTACTGTGTCCCTCTGACCTTCTTATTGACGATGAAACACAGAAATTGCATCGGAAATATATACAAAAGGCACAATGCCGACTTAAGTACAAGAAAACTGACTCTTCTCTCTGTCTATGTTTTGAACCATTCATGTGACACTAATAATAGATTCCGATGCTTCACGTCAGGTATACTGTATCCCTCTGACCTTCTTATTGACGATGAAACACAGAAATTGCATCGGAATGAAATAGAAAAGGAACAATGCCGACTTAGGTACAAGAAATCTGACTCTTCTTACTGTCTATGCTTTGAACCATTCCTGTGACACTAGTTATAGATTCCGATGCTTCACTTCAGGTTTACTGTATCCCTCTGACCTTCTTATTGACGATGAAACACAGAAATTGCATCGGAATTACATACAAAAGGCACAATGCCGACTTGAGTACAAGAAAACTGACTCTTCCTACTGTCTATGTTTGAACCATTCCTGTGACACTAGTTATAGATTCCGATGCATCACTTCAGCTTTACTGTATCCCTCTTACCTTCTTATTGACGATGAAACACAGAAATTGCATCGGAATTAAATGCAAAAGGCACAACGCCGACTTAAGTACAAGAAAATTGACCCTTCTTACTGTCTATGTTTTGAACCATTCCTGTGACACTAGTTTTAGATTCCGATGCTTCACTGCAGGTTTACTGTATCCCTCTGACCTTCTTATTGACGATGAAACACAGAAATAGCATCGGAATTAAATACAAAAGGCACAATGCCGACTTAAGTACAAGATAACTGACTCTTCTTACTGTCTATGTTTGAACCATTCATGTGACACTAGTTATTGAATCCCATGCTTCACTTCAGGTTTACTGCATCCCTCTGACCTTCTTGTTGACATTGAAACACAGAAATTGCACCGGAATGAAAAACAAAAGGCACAATGCCGACTTATGTACAAGAAAACTGACTATTCTTCCTGTCTATGTTTTGAACCATTCCCGTGACACTAGTTATAGATTCTGATGCTTCACTTCAGGTTTACTGTATTCCTCTGACCTTCTTATTGACGATGAAACACAGAAATTGCATCGGAATTAAATGCAAAAGCACAATGCCGACTTAAGTACAAGAAAATTAAATCTTCTTACTGTCTATGTTTTGATCCATTCCTGTGACACTAGTTATAGATTCCGATGCTTCACTTCAGGTTTACTGTATCCGTGTGACCTTCTTATTGACGGTGAAACATAGAAATTGCATCGGAATTAGATAGAAAAGGAACAATGCCAACTTAAGTACAAGAAAACTGACACTTCATGCTGTCTATGTTCTGAACCATTCCTGTGACACTATTATAGATTCCGATGCTTCACTTCAGGTTTACTGTATCCCTCTGACCTTCTTATTGAAGATGAAACACAGGTATTGCATCGGAATTAAATACAAAAGGCACAATGCCGACTTAAGTACAAGAAAACTGACTCTTCTTACTGTCTATGTTTTGAACCATTCCTGTGACACTAGTTATAGATTCCGATGCTTCACTTCAGGTTTACTGTATCCCTCTGACCTTCGTATTGACGATGAAACACAGAAATTGCAACGGAATTATATACAAAAGGCACAATGCCGACTTAAGTACAAGAAAACTGACTCTTCTTACTGTCTACGTTTTGAACCATTCCTGTGACACTAGATATAGATTCCTATGCTTCACTTCAGGTTTGCTATATCCCTCAGGCTTCTTATTAACGATGAAACGCAGAAATCGCATCGGAATTAAATACAAGAAGCACAATGCCGACTTAAGTACAAGAAAACTGACTATTCTTCCTGTCTATGTTTTGAACCATTCCTATGACACTAGTTATAGATTCCGATGCTTCACTTCAGGTTTACTGTATCCCTCTGACCTTCTTATTGACGATGAAACACAGAAATTGCCTCGAAGTTAAATACAAAAGGCACAACGCCAACTTAAGTACAAGGAAACTGACTCTTCTTACAGTCTATGCTTTGAACCATTCCAGTGACACTAGTTATGGATACCGATGCTTCACTTCAGCTCTACTGTATCCCTCTGACCTTCTTATTGACGATGAAACACAGATATTGCATCGGAATTAAATACAAATGGCACAATGACGGCATAAGTACAAGAAAACAAACTCCTCTTACTGTCTATGTTTTGAACCATTCCTGTGACGCTAGTTATAGATTCCGATGCTTCACTTCAGGTTTACTGTTTTCCTCTGACCTTCTTATTGACGAAGAAACACAGAAATTGCATCGGAATTAAATGCTAAAGCACAACGCCGACTTGAGTACAAGAAAACTGAATCTTCTTACTGTCTATGTTTTGATCCATTCCTGTGACACTAGTTATAGATTCCGATGCTTCACATCAGGTTTACTGTATCCCTCTGACCTTCGTATTGACGGTGAAACATAGAAATTGCATCGGAATTAGATAGAAAAGGAACAATGCCGACTTAAGTACAAGAAAACTGATTCCTCATACTGTGTATGTTCTGAACCATTCCTGTGACACTAGTTATAGTTTCCGATGCTTCACTTTTTTTTTACTGTATCCCTTTGACCTTCTTATTGAAGATGAAAGACAGGTATTGCATCGGAATTAAATTCAAAAGGCACAATGCCGACTTAAGTACAAGAAAACTGACTCTTCTTACCGTCTATGATTTGAACCATTCCTGTGACACTAGATATAGATTTCGATGCTTCACTTCAGGTTTACTGTATCCCTCAGGCTTCTTATTAACGATGAAATGCAGAAATCGCAACCGAATTAAATACAAAAAACACAATGCCGACTTAAGTACAAGAAAACTGACTCTTCCTACATTCTATGTTTTGAACCATTCATGTGACACTAGTTATAGCTTCCGATGCTTCACTTCAGGTTTACTGTATCCATCAGACCTTTCTTATTGACGATGAAACACAGAAATTGCATCGGAATTAGATAGAAAAGGAACAATGCCGCCTTAAGTACAAGTAAACTGACTCTTAATACTGTCTATGTTTTGAACCATTCCTGTGACACTAGTTATAGATTCCGATGCTTTACTTCAGGTTTACTGTATCCCTCTGACCTTCTTAATGACGATGAAACGCAGAAGTCGAATCGGAATTAAATACAAAAAGCACAATGCCGACATAAGTACAGGAAAACTGACTCTTCTTACTGTCAATGTTTGAACCATTCCTGTGACACTAGTTATTGATTCCGATGCTTTACTTCAGGTTTACTGTATCCCTCTGACCTTCTTAATGACGATGAAACGCAGAAGTCGAATCGGAATTAAATACAAAAAGCACAATGCCGACATAAGTACAGGAAAACTGACTCTTCTTACAGTCTATGCTTTGAACCATTCCAGTGACACTAGTTATGGATACCGATGCTTCACTTCAGCTCTACTGTATCCCTCTGACCTTCTAATTGATGATGAAACATAGAAATTGCATCGGAATTAAATAGAAAAGGAACAATGCCAACTTAAGTACAAGAAAACTGACTCTTCTTACTGTCTATGTTTTGAACAATTCCTGTGACACTAGTTATAGATTCCGATGCTTCACTTCACGTATACTGTATTCCTCTGACCTTCTTATTGACGATGAAACACAGAAATTGCATCGGAATTAAATGCAAAAGCACAACGCCGACGTGTACAAGAAAACTGAATCTTCTTACTGTCTATGTTTTGATCCATTCCTGTGACACTAGTTATAGATTCCGATGCTTCACTTCAGGTTTACTCTATCCCTCTGACCTTCTTATTGACGGTGAAACATCGAAATTACATCGGAATTAGATAGAAAACGAACAATGCCGACTTAAGTACAAGAAAACTGACACTTCATACTGTCTATGTTCTGAACCATTCCTGTGACACTAGTTATAGATTCCGATGCTTCACTTTTGGTTTACTGTATCCCTCTGACCTTCTTATTGAAGATGAAAGACAGGTATAGCATCGTAAATAAATACAAAAGGCACAATGCCGACTTAAGTACAAGAAAACTGACTCTTCTTACTGTCGATGATTTGAACCATTCCTGTGACACAAGATATAGATTCCGATGCTTCACTTCAGGTTTACTGTATCCCTCTGACCTTCTTATTGACGATGAAACACAGAATTTGCATCGGAATTTAATACAAAAGGCACAATGCTGGCTTAAGTACAAGAAAACTGACTCTTCTTACTGTCTATGTTTTGAACCATTCCTGTGCCACTAGTTATAGATTCCGATGCTTCACTTCAGGTTTACTGTATGCCTCTGAACATTTTATTGTTGATGAAACACAGAAATTACATCGGAATTAAATACAAAAAGCACAATGCCGACTTAAGTACAAGAAAACTGACTCTTCTTACTGTCAATGTTTTGAACCATTCCTGTGACACTAGTTATAGATTCCGATGCTTCACTTTAGGTTAACTGTATTCCTCTGACCTTCTTATTGACGATGAAACATAGAAATTGCATCGGAATTAAATAGAAAAGGAACAATGCCGACTTCAGTACAAGAAAACTGACTCTTCTTAATGTCTATGTTTTGAACCATTCCTGTGACACTAGTTATAGATGCCGATGCTTCACTTCAGGTATACTGTATCCCTCCAACCTTCTTATTGACGTTCAAACACAGAAATTGCATCGGAAATAAATAGAAAAGGCACAATGCCGAATTAAGTACAAGAAAACTGACCCTTCTTACTGTCTGTGTTTTGAACCATTCCTGTGACACTAAATATTGATCCCGATGCTTCACTTCAGGTATACTGTATCCCTCTGACCTTCTTATTGACGATGAAACACTGAAATTGCATCGGAATTAAATACAAAAGGCACAATGCCGACTTATGTACAAGAAAACTGACCCTTCTTACTCTCTATGTTTTGAACCATTCATGTGACACTAACTATGGTTTCCGATGCTTCACTTCATGTTTACTGTAACACTCTGACCTTCGTATAGACGATGAAACACAGAAATTGCATCGGAATTAAATAGAAAAGGCACAATGCCGACTTACGTACAAGAAAACTGACTCTTCGTATTGTCTATGTTTGAACCATTCCTGTGACACTAGTTATAGATTCCGATGCTTCACTTCAGGTTTACTGTATCCCTCTGACCTTTTTATTGACGATGAAACACAGAAATTGCGTCGGAATTAAATACAAAATACACAATGCCGACTTAAGTACAAGAAAACTGACTCTTATTTACTGTCTATGTTTTGAACCATTCCTGTGACACTAGTTATATATTCCGATGCTTCACTTCAGGTTTACTGTATCCCTCTGACCTTCATATTGACGATGAAACACAGAAATACATCGGAGTTAAATACAAAAGGAACAATGGCGACTTAAGTACAAGAAAACTGACTCTTCTTACAGTCTATGATTTGAACCATTCCTGTGACACTAGTTATAGATTCCGTTGCTTCACTTCAGGTATACTGTATCCCTCTGACCTTCTTATTGACGATGAAACACAGAAATTGCGTCGGAACTAAATACAAATGGCACAATGACGACTTAAGTACAAGAAAACTGACTCTACTTACAGTCCACGTTTTGAACCATTCCTGTGACACAAGTTATAGGTTCCGATGCTTCACTTCAGGTTTACTGTATCCTTCTGACCTTCTTATTGACGATGAAACACTGAAATTGCATCGGAATTAAACACAAAAGGCACAATGCCGACTTAAGTACAAGGAAACTGACTCTTCTTACTGTCTATGTTTTGAACCATTCCTGTGACACTAGTTATAGTTGCCGATTCGTCACTTCAGGTTTACTGCATCCCTCTGACCTTCTTATTGTTGATGAAACACAGAATTTGCATCGGAATTAAATACAAAAGGCACAACGCCGACTTAAGTACAAGAAAACTGACTCTTCTTACTGTCTATTTTTTAATCCATTCCTGTGACACTAGTTATAGATTCCGATGCTTCACTTCAGGTTTACTGTATTTCTCTGACCTTCTTATTGACGATGAAACACAGAAATTGCATCGGAATTGAATACAAAAAGCACAATTCCAATTAACTACAAGAAAACTGACTCTTCTTACTGTCTATGTTTTGAACCATTCATGTGACACTAGTTATAGATTCCGATGCTTCACTTCAAGTTTACTGTATCCCTCTGACCTTCTTATTGACGATGAAACACAGAAATCGCACGGAATTAAATACAAAAGGCACAATGCCTACTTAAGTTCAAGAAAACTGACTCTTCTTACTGTCTAAGATATGAACCATTCCTGTGACACTAGTTATAGATTCCGATGCTTCACTTCAGGTTTACCGTATCCCTCGGACCTTCTTATTGACGATGAAAGACAGAAATAGCATCGGAATTAAACAGAAAAGGCACAATGCCGACTTAACTACACGAAAACTGACTCTTCTTACTGTCTATGTTTTCAACCATTCCTGTGACACTAGTTAAAGATTCCGATGCTTCACCTCACGTTTACTGTATTCCTCTGACCTTCTTGTTGACGATGAAATACAGAAATTGCATCGGAATTAAATACAAAAGGCACAATGCCGACTTTAGTACAAGAAAACTGACTCTTTTTACTGTCTATATTTTGAACTATTCATGTAACACTAGTAATAGATTCCGATGCTTCACTTCAGGTTTACTGTATCCCTCTGACCTTCTTATTGACGATGAAAAATAGAAATTGCATCGGAATTAAATACTAAAGGCACAATGCCGACTTAAGTACAAGAAAACTGACTCTTCTTACTCTCTATGTTTTGAACCATTCCTGTGACACTAGTTATAGATTCCGATGCTTCACTTCCGGTTTACTGTATCCCTCTGACCTTCTTATTGACGATGAAACACAGAAATAGCTTCGGAATTAAATTCAAAAGGCACAATGCCGACTTAAGTACAAGATAACTGACGCTTCTTACTGTCTATATGTTGAACCATTAATGTGACACTAGTTATAGATTCCGATGCTTCACTTCATTTTTACTGTATCCCTCTGACCTTCTTATTGACGATGAATCACAGAAATTTCATCGGAATTAAATACAAAAAGGAGAATGCCGACTTAAGTACAAGAAAACTGACTCTTCCTACTGTCTATGTTTTAACCACTCCTGTGACACTAGTTATAGATTCCGATTCTGCACTTCGGGTTTACAGTATCCCTCTGTCCTTCTTATGAGGAGGAAACACAGAAATTGCATCGGAATTAAATACAAAAGGCACAACGCCGACTTAAGAACAAGAAATCTGACTCTTCTTACTGTCCATGTTTTGAACCATTCCTGTGACACTAGTTATAGGTTCCGATGCTTCACTTCAGGTTTACTGTATCCCTCTGACCTATTTATTGACGATGAAACACAGAAATTTCATCGTAATTAAATACATACGACACAATTCCACTTTAGTACAAGAAAACTGACTCTTGTTACTGTTTATGATTTGAACCATTCCTGTGACACTAGTTATAGATTCCGATGCTTCACTTCCGGTTCACTGTATCCCTCTGACCTTCTTATTGACGATAAAACACAGAAATTGCATCGGAGTTAAATACAAATGGAACAATGCCGACTTAAGTACAAGAAAACTGACTCTTCTTACAGTCTATGCTTGGAACCATTCCTGTGACACTAGTTATAGTTGCCGATTCTTCACTTCAGGTTTACTGCATACCTCTGACCTTCTTATTGTTGATGAAACACAGAAATTGCACCGGAATTAACTACAAAAGGCACAACGCCGACTTAAGTATAGGAGAACTGACTCTTCTTACTGTCTATGTTTTGAACCATTCCTGTGACACTAGTTATAGATTCCGATGCTTCACTTCAGGTTTACTGTATCCCTCTGACCTTCTTATTGACGATGAAACATAGAAATTGCATCGGAAATAGATAGAAAAGGAACAATGCCGACTTAAGTACAAGATTACTGACTCTTCTTACTGTCTATGTTTTGAACCATTCCTGTGACACTCGATATAGATTCCGATGATTCACTTCAGGTATACTGTATCCCTCCAACCTTCTTATTGACGATCAAACACAGAAATTGCATCGGCATTAAATAGAAAAGGCACAATGCCGAATTAAGTACGAGAAAATTGACCCTTCTTACTGTCTGTGTTTTGAACCATTCCTGTGACACTAAATATTGATCCCGATGCTTCACTTCAGGTATACTGTATCCCTCTGACCTTCTTATTGACGATGAAACACTGAAATTGCATCGGAATTAAATACAAAAGGCACAATGCCGACTTATGTACTAGAAAACTGACCCTTCTTACTCTCTATGTTTTGAACCATTCATGTGACACTAACTATGGTTTCCAATGCTTCACTTCATGTTTACTGTAACACTCTGACCTTCGTATAGACGATGAAACACAGAAATTGCATCGGAATTAAATAGAAAAGGCACAATGCCGACTTATGTACAAGAAAACTGACTCTTCGTATTGTCTATGTTTGAACCATTCCTGTGACACTAGTTATAGATTCCGATGCTTCACTTCAGGTTTACTGTATCCCTCTGACTTTTTATTGACGATGAAACACAGAAATTGCATCGGAATTAAATACAAAATGCACAATGCCGACTTAAGTACAAGAAAACTGACTCTTCTTTACTGTCTATGTTTTGAACCATTCCTGTGACACTAGTTATATATTCCGATGCTTCACTTCAGGTTTACTGTATCCCTCTGACCTTCATATTGACGATGAAACACAGAAATTGCATCGGAGTTAAATACAAAAGGAACAATGGCGACTTAAGTACAAGAAAACTGACTCTTCTTACAGTCTATGATTTGAACCATTCCTGTGACACTAGTTATAGATTCCGATGCTTCACTTCAGGTATACTGTATCCCTCTGACCTTCTTATTGACGATGAAACACAGAAATTGCGTCGGAACTAAATACAAATGGCACAATGACGACTTAAGTACAAGAAAACTGACTCTTCTTACAGTCCACGTTTTGAACCATTCCTGTGACACAAGTTATAGGTTCCGATGCTTCACTTCAGGTTTACTGTATCCTTCAGACCTTTTTATTGACGATGAAACACTGAAATTGCATCGGAATTAAACACAAATGGCACAATGCCGACTTAAGTACAAGGAAACTGACTCTTCTTACTGTCTATGTTTTGAACCATTCCTGTGACACTAGTTATAGTTGTCGATTCTTCACTTCAGGTTTACTGCATCCCTCTGACCTTCTTATTGTTGATAAAACACACAATTTGCATCGGAATTAAATACAAAAGGCACAACGCCGACTTAAGTACAAGAAAACTGACTCTTCTTACTGTCTATCTTTTAATCCATTCCTGTGACACTAGTTATAGATTCCGATGCTTCACTTCAGGTTTACTGTATCCCTCTGACCTTCTTATTGACGATGAAACACAGAAATTGCATCGGAATTGAATACAAAAAGCACAATTCCAATTAACTACAAGAAAACTGACTCTTCTTACTGTCTATGTTTTGAACCATTCATGTGACACTAGTCATAGATTCCGATGCTTCACTTCAAGTTTACTGAATCCCTCTGACCTTCTTATTGACGATGAAACACAGAAATCGCACGGCATTAAATACAAAAGGCACAATGCCTACTTAAGTTCAAGAAAACTGACTCTTCTTACTGTCTAAGTTATGAACCATTCCTGTGACACTAGTTATAGATTCCGATGCTTCACTTCATGTTTACCGTATCCCTCAGACCTTCTTATTGACGATGAAACACAGAAATTGCTTCGGAATTAAACAGAAAAGGCACAGTGCCGACTTAACTACACGAAAACTGACTCTTCTTACTGTCTATGTTTTGAACCATTCCTGTGACACTAGTTAAAGATTCCGATGCTTCACCTCAGGTTTACTGTATTCCTCTGACCTTCTTGTTGACGATGAAATACAGAAATTGCATCGGAATTAAATACAAAAGGCACAATGCCGACTTAAGTACAAGAAAACTGACGCTTTTTACTGTCTATATTTTGAACTATTCATGTAACACTAGTAATAGATTCCGATGCTTCACTTCAGGTTTTCTGTATCCCTTTGACCTTCTTATTGACGATGAGAAATTGAAATTGCATCGGAATTAAATACTAAAGGCACAATGCCGACTTAAGTACAAGAAAACTGACTCTTCTTAGTCTCTATGCATTGAACCATTCCTGTGACACTAGTTATAGATTCCGAAGCTTCACTTCCGGTTTACTGTATCCCTCTGACCTTCTTATTGACGATGAAACACTGAAATAGCTTTGGAATTAAATACAAAAGGCACAATGCCGACTTAAGTACAAGATAACTGACGCTTCTTACTGTCTATATGTTGAACCATTCATGTGACACTAGTTATAGATTCCGATGCTTCACTTCAATTTTACTGTATCCCTCTGACCTTCTTATTGACGATGACTCACAGAAATTTCATCGGAATTAAATACAAAAAGCAGAATGCCGACTTAAGTACAAGAAAACTGACTCTTCCTACTATCTATGTTTTAACCACTCCTGTGACACTAGTTATAGATTCCGATTCTTCACTTCAGGTTTACAGTATTCCTCTGTCCTTCTTATGAGGAGGAAACACAGAAATTGCATCGGAATTAAATACAAAAGGCACAACGCCGACTTAGAACAAGAAAACTGATTCTTCTTACTGTCCATGTTTTGAACCATTCCTGTGACACTAGTTATAGATTCCGATGCTTCACTTCAGGTTTACTGTATCCCTCTGACCTATTTATTGACGATGAATCACAGAAATTTCATCGTAATTAAATACATAAGACACAATTCCACTTTAGTACAAGAAAACTGACTCTTGTTACTGTTTATGATTTGAACCATTCCTGTGACACTAGTTATAGATTCCGATGCTTCACTTCCGGTTCACTGTTTCCCTCTGACCTTCTTATTTACGATAAAACACAGAAATAGCATCGTAATTAAATAAAAAAGGCACAATGCCGACTTAAGTACAAGATAACTGACTCTTCTTACTGTCTATGTGTTGAACCATTCATGTGACACTAGTTATAGATTCCGATGCTTCACTTCATTTTTACTGTATCCCTCTGACCTTCTTATTGACGATGAAACATAGAAACTGCATCGGAATTAAATACAAAATGCACAATGCCGACTTAAGTACAAGATAACTGACTCTTCTTTACTGTCTATGTTTTGAACCATTCCTGTGACACTACTTATATATTCCGATGCTTCTCTTCTGGTTTACTGTATCCCTCTGACCTTCATATTGACGATGAAACACAGAAATTGCATCGGAGTTAAATACAAATGGAACAATGCCTACTTAAGTACAAGAAAACTGACTCTTCTTACAATCTATGCTTTGAACCATTCCTGTGACACTAGTTATAGTTTCCGATTCTTCACTTCAGGTTTACTGCATACCTCTGACCTTCTTATTGTTGATGAAACACACAAATTGCACCGGAATTAAATACAAAAGGCACAACGCCGACTTAAGTACAAGAGAACTGACTCTTCTTACTGTCTATGTTTTGAACCATTCCTGTGACACTAGTTATAGATTCCGATGCTTCACTTCAGGTTTACTGTATCCCTCTGACCTTCTTATTGACGATGAAACATAGAAATTGCATCGGAAATAGATAGAAAAGGAACAATGCCGACTTAAGTACAAGATTACTGACTCTTCTTACTGTCTATGTTTTCAACCATTCCTGTGACACTAGATATAGATTCCGATGGTTCACTTCAGGTATACTGTATCCCTCCAACCTTCTTATTGACGATCCAACACAGAAATTGCATCGGCATTAAATAGAAAAGGCACAATGCCGAATTAAGTACAAGCAAAACTGACCCTTCTTACTGTCTGTGTTTTGAACCATTCCTGTGACACTAAATATTGATCCCGATGCTTCACTTCAGGTATACTGTATCCCTCTGACCTTCTTATTGACGATGAAACACTGAAATTGCATCGGAATTAAATACAAAAGGCACAATGCCGACTTATGTACAAGAAAACTGACCCTTCTTACTCTCTATGTTTTGAACCATTCATGTGACACTAACTATGGTTTCCGATGCTTCACTTCAGGTTTACTGTAACACTCTGACCTTCGTATAGACGTTGAAACACAGAAATTGCATCGGAATTAAATAGAAAAGGCAGAATGCCGACTTATGTACAAGAAAACTGACTCTTCGTATTGTCTATGTTTGAACCATTCCTGTGACACTAGTTATAGATTCCGATGCTTCACTTCAAGTTTACTGTATCCCTCTGACCTTCTTATTGACGATGAAACACAGAAATCGCACGGAATTAAATACAAAAGGCACAATGCCTACTTAAGTTCAAGAAAACTGACTCTTCTAACTGTCTAAGTTATGAACCATTCGTGTGACACTAGTTATAGATTCCGATGCTTCACTTCAGGTTTACCGTATCCCTCAGACCTTCGTATTGACAATGAGTCACAGAAATTTCATCGGAATTAAATACAAAAAGCAGAATGCCGACTTAAGTACAAGAAAACTGACTCTTCCTACTGTATATGTTTTAACCACTCCTGTGACACTAGTTATAGATTCCGATTCTTCACTTCAGGTTTACAGTATCCGTCTGTCCTTCTTATGAGGAGGAAACACAGAAATTGCATCGGAATTAAATACAAAAGGCACAACGCCGACTTAAGAACAAGAAAACTGACTCTTCTTACTGTCCATGTTTTGAACCATTCCTGTGACACTAGTTATAGATTCCGATGTTTCACTTCAGATTTACTGTATCCCTCTGACCTATTTATTGACGATGAAACACAGAAATTTCATCGTAATTAAATACGTAAGACACAATTCCACTTTAGTACAAGAAAACTGACTCTTGTTACTGTTTATGATTTGAACCATTCCTGTGACACTAGTTATAGATTCCGATGCTTCACTTCCGGTTCACTGTATCCCTCTGACCTTCTTATTGACGATAAAACACAGAAATAGCATCGTAATTAAATACAAAAGGCACAATGCCGACTTAAGTTCAAGATAACTGACTCTTCTTACTGTCTATGTGTTGAACCATTCATGTGACACTAGTTATAGATTCCGATGCTTCACTTCATTTTACTGTATCCCTCCGACCTTCTTATTGACGATGAAACATAGAAACTGCATCGGAATTAAATACAAAATGCACAATGCCGACTTAAGTACAAGATAACTGACTCTTCTTTACTGTCTATGTTTTGAACCATTCCTGTGACACTACTTATATATTCCGATGCTTCACTTCTGGTTTACTGTATCCCTCTGACCTTCATATTGACGATGAAACACAGAAATTGCATCGGAGTTAAATACAAATGGAACAATGCCGACTTAAGTACAAGAAAACTGACTCTTCTTACAGTCTATGCTTTAAACCATTCCTGTGACACTAGTTATAGTTGCCGATTCTTCACTTCAGGTTTACTGCATACCTCTGACCTTCGTATTGTTGATGAAACACAGAAATTGCACCGGAATTAAATACAAAAGGCACAACGCCGACTTAAGTACAAGAAAACTGACTCTTCTTACTGTCTATGTTTTGAACCATTCCTGTGACACTAGTTATAGATTCCGATGCTTCACTTCAGGTTTACTGTATCCCTCTGACCTTCTTATTGACGATGAAACATAGAAATTGCATCGGAAATAGATAGAAAAGGAACAATGCCGACTTAAGTACAAGATTACTGACTCTTCTTACAGTCTATGTTTTGAACCATTCCTGTGACACTAGATATAGATTCCGATGATTCACTTCAGCTTTACTGTTTTCCTCTGACCTTCTTATTGACGATGAAACACAGAAATTGCATCGGAATTAAATACAAAATGCACAATGCCGACTTAACTACACGAGAACTGACTCTTCTCATTGTCAATGTTTTGAAACATTCCTGTGACACTAGTTAAAGATTCCGATGCTTCACCTCAGGTTTTACTGTATCCCTCTGACCTTTTTATTGACGATGAAACACAGAAATTGCATCGGAATTAAATACAAAATGCACAATGCCGACTTAAGTACAAGAAAACTGACTCTTCTTTACTGTCTATGTTTTGAACCATTCCTGTGACACTAGTTATATATTACGATGCTTCACTTCAGGTTTACTGTATCCCTCTGACCTTCATATTGGCGATGAAACACAGAAATTGCATCGGAGTTAAATACAAAAGGAACAATGGCGACTTAAGTACAAGAAAACTGACTCTTCTTACAGTCTATGATTTGAACCATTCCTGTGACACTAGTTATAGATTCCGATGCTTCACTTCAGGTATACTGTATCCCTCTGAAATTCTTATTGACGATGAAACACAGAAATTGCGTCGGAACTAAATACAAATGGCACAATGACGACTTAAGTACAAGAAAACAGACTCTTCTTACAGTCCACGTTTTGAACCATTCCTGTGACACAAGTTATAGGTTCCGATGCTTCACTTCAGGTTTACTGTATCCTTCAGACCTTCTTATTGACGATGAAACACTGAAATTGCATCGGAATTAAACACAAAATGCACAATGCCGACTTAAGTACAAGGAAACTGACTCTTCTTACTGTCTATGTTTTGAACCATTCCTGTGACACTAGTTATAGTTGCCGATTCTTCACTTCAGGTTTACTGCATCCCTCTGACCTTCTAATTGTTGATGAAACACAGAATTTGCATCGGAATTAAATACAAAAGGCACAACGCCGACTTAAGTACAAGGAAACTGACTCTTCTTACTGTCTATTTTTTAATCCATTCCTGTGACACTAGTTATAGATTCCGATGCTTCACTTCAGGTTTACTGTATCCCTCTGACCTTCTTATTGACGATGAAACACAGAAATTGCATCGGAATTGAATACAAAAAGCACAATTCCAATTAACTACAAGAAAACTGACTCTTCTTACTGTCTATGTTTTGAACCATTCATGTGACACTAGTTATAGATTCCGATGCTTCCCTTCAAGTTTACTGTATCCCTCTGACCTTCTTAATGACGATGAAACACAGAAATCGCACGGAATTAAATACAAAAGGCACAATGCCTACTTAAGTTCAAGAAAACTGACTCTTCTAACTGTCTAAGTTATGAACCATTCCTGTGACACTAGTTATAGATTCCGATGCTTCACTTCAGGTTTACCGTATCCCTCAGACCTTCTTATTGACGATGAAACACAGAAATTGCATCAGAATTAAACAGAAAAGGCACAATGCCCACTAAACTACACGAAAACTGACTCTTCTTACTGTCTATGTTTTGAACCATTCCTGTGACACTAGTTAAAGATTCCGATGCTTCACCTCAGGTTTACTGTATTCCTCTGACCTTCTTGTTGACGATGAAATACAGAAGTTGCATCGGAATTAAATACAAAAGGCACAATGCCCACTTAAGTACAAGAAAACTGACTCTTTTTACTGTCTATATTTTGAACTATTCATGTAACACTAGTAATAGATTCCGATGCTTCACTTCAGGTTTACTGTATCCCTCTGACCTTCTTATTGACGATGAAAAATAGAAATTGCATCGGAATTAAGTACTAAAGGCACAATGCCGACATAAGTACAAGAAAACTGACTCTTCTTACTCTCTATGTTTTGAACCATTCCTGTGACACTAGTTATAGATTCCGATGTTTCACTTCCGGTTTACTGTATCCCTCTGACCTTCTCATTGACGATGAAACACAGAAATAGCTTTGGAATTAAATACAAAAGGCACAATGCCGACTTAAGTACAAGATAACTGACGCTTCTTACTGTCTATATGTTGAACCATTCATGTGACACTAGTTATAGATTCCGATGCTTCACTTCATTGTTACTGTATCCCTCTGACCTTCTTATTGACGATGAATCACAGAAATTTCATCGGAATTAAATCCAAAAAGCAGAATGAGGACTTAAGTACAAGAAAACTGACTCTTCCTACTGTCTATGTTTTAACCACTCCTGTGACACTAGTTATAGATTCCGATTCTTCACTTCAGGTTTACAGTATCCGTCTGTCCTTCTTATGAGGAGGAAACACAGAAATTGCATCGGAATTAAATACAAAAGGCACAACGCCGACTTAAGAACAAGAAAACTGACTCTTCTTACTGTCCATGTTTTGAACCATTCCTGTGACACTAGTTATAGATTCCGATGTTTCACTTCAGGTTTACTGTATCCCTCTGACCTATTTATTGACGATGAAACACAGAAATTTCATCGTAATTAAATACGTAAGACACAATTCCACTTTAGTACAAGAAAACTGACTCTTGTTACTGTTTATGATTTGAACCATTCCTGTGACACTAGTTATAGATTCCGATGCTTCACTTCCGGTTCTCTGTATCCCTCTGACCTTCTTATTGACGATAAAACTCAGAAATAGCATCGTAATTAAATACAAAAGGCACAATGCCGACTTAAATTCAAGATAACTGACTCTTCTTACTGTCTATGTGTTGAACCATTCATGTGACACTAGTTATAGATTCCGATGCTTCACTTCATTTTACTGTATCCCTCCGACCTTCTAATTGACGATGAAACATAGAAACTGCATCGGAATTAAATACAAAATGCACAATGCCGACTTAAGTACAAGATAACTGACTCTTCTTTACTGTCTATGTTTTGAACCATTCCTGTGACACTACTTATATATTCCGATGCTTCACTTCTGGTTTACTGTATCCCTCTGACCTTCATATTGACGATGAAACACAGAAATTGCATCGGAGTTAAATACAAATGGAACAATGCCGACTTAAGTACAAGAAAACTGACTCTTCTTACAGTCTATGCTTTAAACCATTCCTGTGACACTAGTTATAGTTGCCGATTCTTCACTTCAGGTTTACTGCATACCTCTGACCTTCGTATTGTTGATGAAACACAGAAATTGCACCGGAATTAAATACAAAAGGCACAACGCCGACTTAAGTACAAGAAAACTGACTCTTCTTACTGTCTATGTTTTGAACCATTCCTGTGACACTAGTTATAGATTCCGATGCTTCACTTCAGGTTTACTGTATCCCTCTGACCTTCTTATTGACGATGAAACATAGAAATTGCATCGGAAATAGATAGAAAAGGAACAATGCCGACTTAAGTACAAGATTACTGACTCTTCTTACAGTCTATGTTTTGAACCATTCCTGTGACACTAGATATAGATTCCGATGATTCACTTCAGCTTTACTGTTTTCCTCTGACCTTCTTATTGACGATGAAACACAGAAATTGCATCGGAATTAAATACAAAATGCACAATGCCGACTTAACTACACGAGAACTGACTCTTCTCATTGTCAATGTTTTGAAACATTCCTGTGACACTAGTTAAAGATTCCGATGCTTCACCTCAGGTTTTACTGTATCCCTCTGACCTTTTTATTGACGATGAAACACAGAAATTGCATCGGAATTAAATACAAAATGCACAATGCCGACTTAAGTACAAGAAAACTGACTCTTCTTTACTGTCTATGTTTTGAACCATTCCTGTGACACTAGTTATATATTCCGATGCTTCACTTCAGGTTTACTGTATCCCTCTGACCTTCATATTGGCGATGAAACACAGAAATTGCATCGGAGTTAAATACAAAAGGAACAATGGCGACTTAAGTACAAGAAAACTGACTCTTCTTACAGTCTATGATTTGAACCATTCCTGTGACACTAGTTATAGATTCCGATGCTTCACTTCAGGTATACTGTATCCCTCTGAAATTCTTATTGACGATGAAACACAGAAATTGCGTCGGAACTAAATACAAATGGCACAATGACGACTTAAGTACAAGAAAACAGACTCTTCTTACAGTCCACGTTTTGAACCATTCCTGTGACACAAGTTATAGGTTCCGATGCTTCACTTCAGGTTTACTGTATCCTTCAGACCTTCTTATTGACGATGAAACACTGAAATTGCATCGGAATTAAACACAAAATGCACAATGCCGACTTAAGTACAAGGAAACTGACTCTTCTTACTGTCTATGTTTTGAACCATTCCTGTGACACTAGTTATAGTTGCCGATTCTTCACTTCAGGTTTACTGCATCCCTCTGACCTTCTAATTGTTGATGAAACACAGAATTTGCATCGGAATTAAATACAAAAGGCACAACGCCGACTTAAGTACAAGGAAACTGACTCTTCTTACTGTCTATTTTTTAATCCATTCCTGTGACACTAGTTATAGATTCCGATGCTTCACTTCAGGTTTACTGTATCCCTCTGACCTTCTTATTGACGATGAAACACAGAAATTGCATCGGAATTGAATACAAAAAGCACAATTCCAATTAACTACAAGAAAACTGACTCTTCTTACTGTCTATGTTTTGAACCACTCATGTGACACTAGTTATAGATTCCGATGCTTCCCTTCAAGTTTACTGTATCCCTCTGACCTTCTTAATGACGATGAAACACAGAAATCGCACGGAATTAAATACAAAAGGCACAATGCCTACTTAAGTTCAAGAAAACTGATTCTTCTAACTGTCTAAGTTATGAACCATTCCTGTGACACTAGTTATAGATTCCGATGCTTCACTTCAGGTTTACCGTATCCCTCAGACCTTCTTATTGACGATGAAACACAGAAATTGCATCAGAATTAAACAGAAAAGGCACAATGCCCACTAAACTACACGAAAACTGACTCTTCTTACTGTCTATGTTTTGAACCATTCCTGTGACACTAGTTAAAGATTCCGATGCTTCACCTCAGGTTTACTGTATTCCTCTGACCTTCTTGTTGACGATGAAATACAGAAATTGCATCGGAATTAAATACAAAAGGCACAATGCCCACTTAAGTACAAGAAAACTGACTCTTTTTACTGTCTATATTTTGAACTATTCATGTAACACTAGTAATAGATTCCGATGCTTCACTTCAGGTTTACTGTATCCCTCTGACCTTCTTATTGACGATGAAAAATCGAAATTGCATCGGAATTAAGTACTAAAGGCACAATGCCGACATAAGTACAAGAAAACTGACTCTTCTTACTCTCTATGTTTTGAACCATTCCTGTGACACTAGTTATAGATTCCGATGCTTCACTTCCGGTTTACTGTATCCCTCTGACCTTCTTATTGACGATGAAACACAGAAATAGCTTTGGAATTAAATACAAAAGGCACAATGCCGACTTAAGTACAAGATAACTGACGCTTCTTACTGTCTATATGTTGAACCATTCATGTGACACTAGTTATAGATTCCGATGCTTCACTTCATTGTTACTGTATCCCTCTGACCTTCTTATTGACGATGAATCACAGAAATTTCATCGGAATTAAATCCAAAAAGCAGAATGAGGACTTAAGTACAAGAAAACTGACTCTTCCTACTGTCTATGTTTTAACCACTCCTGTGACACTAGTTATAGATTCCGATTCTTCACTTCAGGTTTACAGTATCCGTCTGTCCTTCTTATGAGGAGGAAACACAGAAATTGCATCGGAAATTAATACAAAAGGCACAACGCCGACTTAAGAACAAGAAAACTGACTCTTCTTACTGTCCATGTTTTGAACCATTCCTGTGACACTAGTTATAGATTCCGATGCTTCACTTCAGGTTTACTGTATCCCTCTGACCTATTTATTGACGATGAAACACAGAAATTTCATCGTAATTAAATACATAAGACACAATTCCACTTTAGTACAAGAAAACTGACTCTTGTTACTGTTTATGATTTGAACCATTCCTGTGACACTAGTTATTGATTCGGATGCTTCACTTCCGGTTCACTGTATCACTCTGACCTTCTTATTGACGATAAAACACAGAAATAGCATCGTAATTAAATACAAAAGGCACAATGCCGACTTAAGTACAAGATAACTGACTCTTCTTACTGTCTATGTGTTGAACCATTCATGTGACACTAGTTATAGATTCCGATGCTTCACTTCATATTTACTGTATCCCTCTGACCTTCTTATTGACGATGAAACATAGAAACTGCATCGGAATTAAATACAAAATGCACAATGCCGACTTAAGTACAAGATAACTGACTATTTTTACTGTCTATGCTTTGAACCATTCCTGTGACACTACTTATATATTCCGATGCTTCACTTCTGGTTTACTGTATCCCTCTGACCTTCATATTGACGATGAAACACAGAAATTGCATCGGAGTTAAATACAAATGGAACAATGCCGACTTAAGTACAAGAAAACTGACTCTTCTTACAGTCTATGCTTTAAACCATTCCTGTGACACTAGTTATAGTTGCCGATTCTTCACTTCAGGTTTACTGCATACCTCTGACCTTCGTATTGTTGATGAAACACAGAAATTGCACCGCAATTAAATACAAAAGGCACAACGCCGACTTAAGTACAAGAAAACTGACTCTTCTTACTGTCTATGTTTCGAACCATTCCTGTGACACTAGTTATAGATTCCGATGCTTCACTTCAGGTTTACTGTATCCCTCTGACCTTCTTATTGACGATGAAACATAGAAATTGCATCGGAAATAGATAGAAAAGGAACAATGCCGACTTACGTACAAGATTACTGACTCTTCTTACAGTCTATGTTTTGAAACATTCCTGTGACACTAGATATAGATTCCGATGATTCACTTCAGGTTTACTGTATTCCTCTGACCTTCTTATTGACGATAAATCACAGAAATTGCATCGGAATTAAATACAAAAGGCACAATGCCGACTTAACTACACGAGAACTGACTCTTCTCACTGTCAATGTTTTGAATCATTCCTTTGACACTAGTTAAAGATTCCGATGCTTCACCTCAGGTTTACTGTATCCCTCTGACCTTCTTATTGACGATGAAACACAGAAATTGCAACGGAATTAAATACAAAAGGCACAATGCCGATTTAAGTTCCAGAAAACTGACTCTTCTTATTGTCTATGTTTTGAACCATGCCTGTGACACTAGTTATAGGTTCCGATGCTTCACTTCAGGTTTACTGTATCCCTCTGACCTTCTTATTGACGGTGAAACATAGAAATTGCATCGGAATTAGATAGAAAACGAACAATGCCGACTTAAGTACAAGAAAACTGACTCTTCTTACTGTCTATGTTTTGAACCATTCCTGTGTCATTAGTTATAGATTCCGATGCTTCGAATCAGGTTAACTGTATCCCTCTGACCTTCTTATTGACGATGAAACACAGAAATTGCAACGGAATTATATACAAAAGGCACAATGCCGACTTAAGTACAAGAAAACTGACTCTTCTTACTGTCTATGTTTTGAACTATTCCAGTGACACTAGATATAGATTCCGATGCTTCACTTCAGGTTTACTGTATCCCTCAGGCTTCTTATTAACGATGAAACGCAGAAATCGCATCGGAATTAAATACAAAATGCACAATGCCACTTAAGTACAAGAAAACTGACTCTTCTTACATTCTATGTTTTGAACCATTCATGTGACACTAGTTATAGCTTCCGATCCTTCACTTCAGGTTTACTGTATCCATCAGACCTTCTTATTGACGATGAAACACAGAAATTGCATCGGAATTAGATAGAAAAGGAACAATGCCGACTTAAGTATAAGTAAACTCACTCTTCATACTGTCTATGTTTTGAACCATTCCTGTGACACTAGTTATCGATTCCGACGCTTCACTTCACGTATACTGCATTCCTCTGACCTTCTTATTGAAGATGAAACACAGATATTGCATCGGAATTAGATACAAGAGGCACAATGTCGACTTAAGTCCCAGAAAACTGACTCCTATTACTGTCTATGTTTTGATCCATCCCTGTGACACTAGTTATAGATTCCGATGTTTCACTTCAGGTTTACTGTATCCCTCTGACCTTCTTATTGACGATGAAACACAGAAATTGCATCGGAGTTAAATACAAAAGGAACAATGGCGACTTAAGTACAAGAAAACTGACTCTTCTTACAGTCTATGATTTGAACCATTCCTGTGACACTAGTTATAGATTCCGATGCTTCACTTCAGGTATACTGTATCCCTCTGACCTTCTTATTGACGATGAAACACAGAAATTGCGTCGGAGGTAAATACAAAAGGAACAATGGCGACTTAAGTACAAGAAAACTGACTCTTCTTACAGTCCACGTTTTGAACCATTCCTGTGACACAAGTTATAGGTTCCGATGCTTCACTTCAGGTATACTGTATCCTTCAGACCTTCTTATTGACGATGAAACACTGAAATTGCATCGGAATTAAACACAAAAGGCACAATGCCGACTTAAGTACAAGGAAACTGACTCTTCTTACTGTCTATGTTTTGAACCATTCCTGTGACACTAGTTATAGTTGCCGATTCGTCACTTCAGGTTTACTGCATCCCTCTGACCTTCTTATTGTTGATGAAACACAGAATTTGCATCGGAATTAAATACAAAAGGCACAACGCCGACTTAAGTACAAGAAAACTGACTCTTCTTACTGTCTATTTTTTAATCCATTCCTGTGACACTAGTTATAGATTCCGATGCTTCACTTCAGGTTTACTGTATCCCTCTGACCTTTTTATTGACGATGAAACACAGAAATTGCGTCGGAATTAAATACAAAATACACAATGCCGACTTAAGTACAAGAAAACTGACTCTTATTTACTGTCTATGTTTTGAACCATTCCTGTGACACTAGTTATATATTCCGATGCTTCACTTCAGGTTTACTGTATCCCTCTGACCTTCATATTGACGATGAAACACAGAAATACATCGGAGTTAAATACAAAAGGAACAATGGCGACTTAAGTACAAGAAAACTGACTCTTCTTACAGTCTATGATTTGAACCATTCCTGTGACACTAGTTACAGATTCCGTTGCTTCACTTCAGGTATACTGTATCCCTCTGACCTTCTTATTGACGATGAAACACAGAAATTGCGTCGGAACTAAATACAAATGGCACAATGACGACTTAAGTACAAGAAAACTGACTCTACTTACAGTCCACGTTTTGAACCATTCCTGTGACACAAGTTATAGGTTCCGATGCTTCACTTCAGGTTTACTGTATCCTTCAGACCTTCTTATTGACGATGAAACACTGAAATTGCATCGGAATTAAACACAAAAGGCACAATGCCGACTTAAGTACAAGGAAACTGACTCTTCTTACTGTCTATGTTTTGAACCATTCCTGTGACACTAGTTATAGTTGCCGATTCGTCACTTCAGGTTTACTGCATCCCTCTGACCTTCTTATTGTTGATGAAACACAGAATTTGCATCGGAATTAAATACAAAAGGCACAACGCCGACTTAAGTACAAGAAAACTGACTCTTCTTACTGTCTATTTTTTAATCCATTCCTGTGACACTAGTTATAGATTCCGATGCTTCACTTCAGGTTTACTGTATTTCTCTGACCTTCTTATTGACGATGAAACACAGAAATTGCATCGAAATTGAATACAAAAAGCACAATTCCAATTAACTACAAGAAAACTGACTCTTCTTACTGTCTATGTTTTGAACCATTCATGTGACACTAGTTATAGATTCCGATGCTTCACTTCAAGTTTACTGTATCCCTCTGACCTTCTTATTGACGATGAAACACAGAAATCGCACGGAATTAAATACAAAAGGCACAATGCCTACTTAAGTTCAAGAAAACTGACTCTTCTTACTGTCTAAGATATGAACCATTCCTGTGACACTAGTTATAGATTCCGATGCTTCACTTCAGGTTTACCGTATCCCTCAGACCTTCTTGTTGACGATGAAATACAGAAATTGCATCGGAATTAAATACAAAAGGCACAATGCCGACTTTAGTACAAGAAAACTGACTCTTTTTACTGTCTATATTTTGAACTATTCATGTAACACTAGTAATAGATTCCGATGCTTCACTTCAGGTTTACTGTATCCCTCTGACCTTCTTATTGACGATGAAAAATAGAAATTGCATCGGAATTAAATACTAAAGGCACAATGCCGACTTAAGTACAAGAAAACTGACTCTTCTTACTCTCTATGTTTTGAACCATTCCTGTGACACTAGTTATAGATTCCGATGCTTCACTTCCGGTTTACTGTATCCCTCTGACCTTCTTATTGACGATGAAACACAGAAATAGCTTCGGAATTAAATACAAAAGGCACAATGCCGACTTAAGTACAAGATAACTGACGCTTCTTACTGTCTATATGTTGAACCATTCATGTGACACTAGTTATAGATTCCGATGCTTCACTTCATTTTTACTGTATCCCTCTGACTTTCTTATTGACGATGAATCACAGAAATTTCATCGGAATTAAATACAAAAAGCAGAATGCCGACTTAAGTACAAGAAAACTGACTCTTCCTACTGTCTATGTTTTAACCACTCCTGTGACACTAGTTATAGATTCCGATTCTGCACTTCGGGTTTACAGTATCCCTCTGTCCTTCTTATGAGGAGGAAACACAGAAATTGCATCGGAATTAAATACAAAAGGCACAACGCCGACTTAAGAACAAGAAAACTGACTCTTCTTACTGTCCATGTTTTGAACCATTCCTGTGACACTAGTTATAGGTTCCGATGCTTCACTTCAGGTTTACTGTATCCCTCTGACCTATTTATTGACGATGAAACACAGAAATTTCATCGTAATTAAATACATAAGACACAATTCCACTTTAGTACAAGAAAACTGACTCTTGTTACTGTTTATGATTTGAACCATTCCTGTGACACTAGTTATAGATTCCGATGCTTCACTTCCGGTTCACTGTATCCCTCTGACCTTCTTATTGACGATAAAACACAGAAATTGCATCGGAGTTAAATACAAATGGAACAATGCCGACTTAAGTACAAGAAAACTGACTCTTCTTACAGTCTATGCTTTGAACCATTCCTGTGACACTAGTTATAGTTGCCGATTCTTCACTTCAGGTTTACTGCATACCTCTGACCTTCTTATTGTTGATGAAACACAGAAATTGCACCGGAATTAACTACAAAAGGCACAACGCCGACTTAAGTATAAGAGAACTGACTCTTCTTACTGTCTATGTTTTGAAACATTCCTGTGACACTAGTTATAGATTCCGATGCTTCACTTCAGGTTTACTGTATCCCTCTGACCTTCTTATTGACGATGAAACATAGAAATTGCATCGGAAATAGATAGAAAAGGAACAATGCCGACTTAAGTACAAGATTACTGACTCTTCTTACTGTCTATGTTTTGAACCATTCCTGTGACACTCGATATAGATTCCGATGATTCACTTCAGGTATACTGTATCCCTCCAACCTTCTTATTGACGATCAAACACAGAAATTGCATCGGCATTAAATAGAAAAGGCACAATGCCGAATTAAGTACGAGAAAACTGACCCTTCTTACTGTCTGTGTTTTGAACCATTCCTGTGACACTAAATATTGATCCCGATGCTTCACTTCTGGTATACTGTATCCCTCTGACCTTCTTATTGACGATGAAACACTGAAATTGAATCGGAATTAAATACAAAAGGCACAATGCCGACTTATGTACTAGAAAACTGACCCTTCTTACTCTCTATGTTTTGAACCATTCATGTGACACTAACTATGGTTTCCAATGCTTCACTTCATGTTTACTGTAACACTCTGACCTTCGTATAGACGATGAAACACAGAAATTGCATCGGAATTAAATAGAAAAGGCACAATGCCGACTTATGTACAAGAAAACTGACTCTTCGTATTGTCTATGTTTGAACCATTCCTGTGACACTAGTTATAGATTCCGATGCTTCACTTCAGGTTTACTGTATCCCTCTGACTTTTTATTGACGATGAAACACAGAAATTGCATCGGAATTAAATACAAAATGCACAATGCCGACTTAAGTACAAGAAAACAGACTCTTCTTTACTGTCTATGTTTTGAACCATTCCTGTGACACTAGTTATATATTCCGATGCTTCACTTCAGGTTTACTGTATCCCTCTGACCTTCATATTGACGATGAAACACAGAAATTGCATCGGAGTTAAATACAAAAGGAACAATGGCGACTTAAGTACAAGAAAACTGACTCTTCTTACAGTCTATGATTTAAACCATTCCTGTGACACTAGTTATAGATTCCGATGCTTCACTTCAGGTATACTGTATCCCTCTGACCTTCTTATTGACGATGAAACACAGAAATTGCGTCGGAACTAAATACAAATGGCACAATGACGACTTAAGTACAAGAAAACTGACTCTTCTTACAGTCCACGTTTTGAACCATTCCTGTGACACAAGTTATAGGTTCCGATGCTTCACTTCAGGTTTACTGTATCCTTCAGACCTTTTTATTGACGATGAAACACTGAAATTGCATCGGAATTAAACACAAATGGCACAATGCCGACTTAAGTACAAGGAAACTGACTCTTCTTACTGTCTATGCTTTGAACCATTCCTGTGACACTAGTTATAGTTGTCGATTCTTCACTTCAGGTTTACTGCATCCCTCTGACCTTCTTATTGTTGATGAAACACAGAATTTGCATCGGAATTAAATACAAAAGGCACAACGCCGACTTAAGTACAAGAAAACTGACTCTTCTTACTGTCTATCTTTTAATCCATTCCTGTGACACTAGTTACAGATTCCGATGCTTCACTTCAGGTTTACTGTATCCCTCTGACCTTCTTATTGACGATGAAACACAGAAATTGCATCGGAATTGAATACAAAAAGCACAATTCCAATTAACTACAAGAAAACTGACTCTTCTTACTGTCTATGTTTTGAACCATTCATGTGACACTAGTTATAGATTCCGATGCTTCACTTCAAGTTTACTGTATCCCTCTGACCTTCTTATTGACGATGAAACACAGAAATCGCACGGCATTAAATACAAAAGGCACAATGCCTACTTAAGTTCAAGAAAACTGACTCTTCTTACTGTCTAAGTTATGAACCATTCCTGTGACACTAGTTATAGATTCCGATGCTTCACTTCATGTTTACCGTATCCCTCAGACCTTCTTATTGACGATGAAACACAGAAATTGCTTCGGAATTAAACAGAAAAGGCACAATGCCGACTTAACTACACGAAAACTGACTATTCTTACTGTCTATGTTTTGAACCATTCCTGTGACACTAGTTAAAGATTCCGATGCTTCACCTCAGGTTTACTGTATTCCTCTGACCTTCTTGTTGACGATGAAATACAGAAATTGCAGCGGAATTAAATACAAAAGGCACAATGCCGACTTAAGTACAAGAAAACTGACGCTTTTTATTGTCTATATTTTGAACTATTCATGTAACACTAGTAATAGATTCCGATGCTTCACTTCAGGTTTTCTGTATCCCTTTGACCTTCTTATTGACGATGAGAAATTGAAATTGCATCGGAATTAAATACTAAAGGCACAATGCCGACTTAAGTACAAGAAAACTGACTCTTCTTACTCTCTATGCATTGAACCATTCCTGTGACACTAGTTATAGATTCCGAAGCTTCACTTCCGGTTTACTGTATCCCTCTGACCTTCTTATTGACGATGAAACACTGAAATAGCTTTGGAATTAAATACAAAAGGCACAATGCCGACTTAAGTACAAGATAACTGACGCTTCTTACTGTCTATATGTTGAACCATTCATGTGACACTAGTTATAGATTCCGATGCTTCACTTCAATTTTACTGTATCCCTCTGACCTTCTTATTGACGATGAATCACAGAAATTTCATCGGAATTAAATACAAAAAGCAGAATGCCGACTTAAGTACAAGAAAACTGACTCTTCCTACTATCTATGTTTTAACAACTCCTGTGACACTAGTTATAGATTCCGATTCTTCACTTCAGGTTTACAGTATTCCTCTGTCCTTCTTATGAGGAGGAAACACAGAAATTGCATCGGAATTAAATACAAAAGGCACAACGCCGACTTAGAACAAGAAAACTGACTCTTCTTACTGTCCATGTTTTGAACCATTCCTGTGACACTAGTTATAGATTCCGATGCTTCACTTCAGGTTTACTGTATCCCTCTGACCTATTTATTGACGATGAAACACAGAAATTTCATCGTAATTAAATACATAAGACACAATTCCACTTTAGTACAAGAAAACTGACTCTAGTTACTGTTTATGATTTGAACCATTCCTGTGACACTAGTTATAGATTCCGATGCTTCACTTCCGGTTCACTGTTTCCCTCTGACCTTCTTATTTACGATAAAACACAGAAATAGCATCGTAATTAAATAAAAAAGGCACAATGCCGACTTAAGTACAAGATAACTGACTCTTCTTACTGTCTATGTGTTGAACCATTCATGTGACACTAGTTATAGATTCCGATGCTTCACTTCATTTTTACTGTATCCCTCTGACCTTCTTATTGACGATGAAACATAGAAACTGCATCGGAATGAAATACAAAATGCACAATGCCGACTTAAGTACAAGATAACTGACTCTTCTTTACTGTCTATGTTTTGAACCATTCCTGTGACACTACTTATATATTCCGATGCTTCTCTTCTGGTTTACTGTATCCCTCTGACCTTCATATTGACGATGAAACACAGAAATTGCACCGGAGTTAAATACAAATGGAACAATGCCGACTTAAGTACAAGAAAACTGACTCTTCTTACAATCTATGCTTTGAACCATTCCTGTGACACTAGTTATAGTTGCCGATTCTTCACTTCAGGTTTACTGCATACCTCTGACCTTCTTATTGTTGATGAAACACACAAATTGCACCGGAATTAAATACAAAAGGCACAACGCCAACTTAAGTACAAGAGAACTGACTCTTCTTACTGTCTATGTTTTGAACCATTCCTGTGACACTAGTTATAGATTCCGATGCTTCACTTCAGGTTTACTGTATCCCTCTGACCTTCTTATTGACGATGAAACATAGAAATTGCATCGTAAATAGATAGAAAAGGAACAATGCCGACTTAAGTACAAGAAAACTGACTCTTCTTACAGTCTATGATTTGAACCATTCCTGTGACACTAGTTATAGATTCCGATGCTTCACTTCAGGTATACTGTATCCCTCTGACCTTCTTATTGACGATGAAACACAGAAATTGCGTCGGAGGTAAATACAAAAGGAACAATGGCGACTTAAGTACAAGAAAACTGACTCTTCTTACAGTCCACGTTTTGAACCATTCCTGTGACACAAGTTATAGGTTCCGATGCTTCACTTCAGGTATACTGTATCCTTCAGACCTTCTTATTGACGATGAAACACTGAAATTGCATCGGAATTAAACACAAAAGGCACAATGCCGACTTAAGTACAAGGAAACTGACTCTTCTTACTGTCTATGTTTTGAACCATTCCTGTGACACTAGTTATAGTTGCCGATTCGTCACTTCAGGTTTACTGCATCCCTCTGACCTTCTTATTGTTGATGAAACACAGAATTTGCATCGGAATTAAATACAAAAGGCACAACGCCGACTTAAGTACAAGAAAACTGACTCTTCTTACTGTCTATTTTTTAATCCATTCCTGTGACACTAGTTATAGATTCCGATGCTTCACTTCAGGTTTACTGTATCCCTCTGACCTTTTTATTGACGATGAAACACAGAAATTGCGTCGGAATTAAATACAAAATACACAATGCCGACTTAAGTACAAGAAAACTGACTCTTATTTACTGTCTATGTTTTGAACCATTCCTGTGACACTAGTTATATATTCCGATGCTTCACTTCAGGTTTACTGTATCCCTCTGACCTTCATATTGACGATGAAACACAGAAATACATCGGAGTTAAATACAAAAGGAACAATGGCGACTTAAGTACAAGAAAACTGACTCTTCTTACAGTCTATGATTTGAACCATTCCTGTGACACTAGTTACAGATTCCGTTGCTTCACTTCAGGTATACTGTATCCCTCTGACCTTCTTATTGACGATGAAACACAGAAATTGCGTCGGAACTAAATACAAATGGCACAATGACGACTTAAGTACAAGAAAACTGACTCTACTTACAGTCCACGTTTTGAACCATTCCTGTGACACAAGTTATAGGTTCCGATGCTTCACTTCAGGTTTACTGTATCCTTCAGACCTTCTTATTGACGATGAAACACTGAAATTGCATCGGAATTAAACACAAAAGGCACAATGCCGACTTAAGTACAAGGAAACTGACTCTTCTTACTGTCTATGTTTTGAACCATTCCTGTGACACTAGTTATAGTTGCCGATTCGTCACTTCAGGTTTACTGCATCCCTCTGACCTTCTTATTGTTGATGAAACACAGAATTTGCATCGGAATTAAATACAAAAGGCACAACGCCGACTTAAGTACAAGAAAACTGACTCTTCTTACTGTCTATTTTTTAATCCATTCCTGTGACACTAGTTATAGATTCCGATGCTTCACTTCAGGTTTACTGTATTTCTCTGACCTTCTTATTGACGATGAAACACAGAAATTGCATCGAAATTGAATACAAAAAGCACAATTCCAATTAACTACAAGAAAACTGACTCTTCTTACTGTCTATGTTTTGAACCATTCATGTGACACTAGTTATAGATTCCGATGCTTCACTTCAAGTTTACTGTATCCCTCTGACCTTCTTATTGACGATGAAACACAGAAATCGCACGGAATTAAATACAAAAGGCACAATGCCTACTTAAGTTCAAGAAAACTGACTCTTCTTACTGTCTAAGATATGAACCATTCCTGTGACACTAGTTATAGATTCCGATGCTTCACTTCAGGTTTACCGTATCCCTCAGACCTTCTTGTTGACGATGAAATACAGAAATTGCATCGGAATTAAATACAAAAGGCACAATGCCGACTTTAGTACAAGAAAACTGACTCTTTTTACTGTCTATATTTTGAACTATTCATGTAACACTAGTAATAGATTCCGATGCTTCACTTCAGGTTTACTGTATCCCTCTGACCTTCTTATTGACGATGAAAAATAGAAATTGCATCGGAATTAAATACTAAAGGCACAATGCCGACTTAAGTACAAGAAAACTGACTCTTCTTACTCTCTATGTTTTGAACCATTCCTGTGACACTAGTTATAGATTCCGATGCTTCACTTCCGGTTTACTGTATCCCTCTGACCTTCTTATTGACGATGAAACACAGAAATAGCTTCGGAATTAAATACAAAAGGCACAATGCCGACTTAAGTACAAGATAACTGACGCTTCTTACTGTCTATATGTTGAACCATTCATGTGACACTAGTTATAGATTCCGATGCTTCACTTCATTTTTACTGTATCCCTCTGACTTTCTTATTGACGATGAATCACAGAAATTTCATCGGAATTAAATACAAAAAGCAGAATGCCGACTTAAGTACAAGAAAACTGACTCTTCCTACTGTCTATGTTTTAACCACTCCTGTGACACTAGTTATAGATTCCGATTCTGCACTTCGGGTTTACAGTATCCCTCTGTCCTTCTTATGAGGAGGAAACACAGAAATTGCATCGGAATTAAATACAAAAGGCACAACGCCGACTTAAGAACAAGAAAACTGACTCTTCTTACTGTCCATGTTTTGAACCATTCCTGTGACACTAGTTATAGGTTCCGATGCTTCACTTCAGGTTTACTGTATCCCTCTGACCTATTTATTGACGATGAAACACAGAAATTTCATCGTAATTAAATACATAAGACACAATTCCACTTTAGTACAAGAAAACTGACTCTTGTTACTGTTTATGATTTGAACCATTCCTGTGACACTAGTTATAGATTCCGATGCTTCACTTCCGGTTCACTGTATCCCTCTGACCTTCTTATTGACGATAAAACACAGAAATTGCATCGGAGTTAAATACAAATGGAACAATGCCGACTTAAGTACAAGAAAACTGACTCTTCTTACAGTCTATGCTTTGAACCATTCCTGTGACACTAGTTATAGTTGCCGATTCTTCACTTCAGGTTTACTGCATACCTCTGACCTTCTTATTGTTGATGAAACACAGAAATTGCACCGGAATTAACTACAAAAGGCACAACGCCGACTTAAGTATAAGAGAACTGACTCTTCTTACTGTCTATGTTTTGAAACATTCCTGTGACACTAGTTATAGATTCCGATGCTTCACTTCAGGTTTACTGTATCCCTCTGACCTTCTTATTGACGATGAAACATAGAAATTGCATCGGAAATAGATAGAAAAGGAACAATGCCGACTTAAGTACAAGATTACTGACTCTTCTTACTGTCTATGTTTTGAACCATTCCTGTGACACTCGATATAGATTCCGATGATTCACTTCAGGTATACTGTATCCCTCCAACCTTCTTATTGACGATCAAACACAGAAATTGCATCGGCATTAAATAGAAAAGGCACAATGCCGAATTAAGTACGAGAAAACTGACCCTTCTTACTGTCTGTGTTTTGAACCATTCCTGTGACACTAAATATTGATCCCGATGCTTCACTTCTGGTATACTGTATCCCTCTGACCTTCTTATTGACGATGAAACACTGAAATTGAATCGGAATTAAATACAAAAGGCACAATGCCGACTTATGTACTAGAAAACTGACCCTTCTTACTCTCTATGTTTTGAACCATTCATGTGACACTAACTATGGTTTCCAATGCTTCACTTCATGTTTACTGTAACACTCTGACCTTCGTATAGACGATGAAACACAGAAATTGCATCGGAATTAAATAGAAAAGGCACAATGCCGACTTATGTACAAGAAAACTGACTCTTCGTATTGTCTATGTTTGAACCATTCCTGTGACACTAGTTATAGATTCCGATGCTTCACTTCAGGTTTACTGTATCCCTCTGACTTTTTATTGACGATGAAACACAGAAATTGCATCGGAATTAAATACAAAATGCACAATGCCGACTTAAGTACAAGAAAACAGACTCTTCTTTACTGTCTATGTTTTGAACCATTCCTGTGACACTAGTTATATATTCCGATGCTTCACTTCAGGTTTACTGTATCCCTCTGACCTTCATATTGACGATGAAACACAGAAATTGCATCGGAGTTAAATACAAAAGGAACAATGGCGACTTAAGTACAAGAAAACTGACTCTTCTTACAGTCTATGATTTAAACCATTCCTGTGACACTAGTTATAGATTCCGATGCTTCACTTCAGGTATACTGTATCCCTCTGACCTTCTTATTGACGATGAAACACAGAAATTGCGTCGGAACTAAATACAAATGGCACAATGACGACTTAAGTACAAGAAAACTGACTCTTCTTACAGTCCACGTTTTGAACCATTCCTGTGACACAAGTTATAGGTTCCGATGCTTCACTTCAGGTTTACTGTATCCTTCAGACCTTTTTATTGACGATGAAACACTGAAATTGCATCGGAATTAAACACAAATGGCACAATGCCGACTTAAGTACAAGGAAACTGACTCTTCTTACTGTCTATGCTTTGAACCATTCCTGTGACACTAGTTATAGTTGTCGATTCTTCACTTCAGGTTTACTGCATCCCTCTGACCTTCTTATTGTTGATGAAACACAGAATTTGCATCGGAATTAAATACAAAAGGCACAACGCCGACTTAAGTACAAGAAAACTGACTCTTCTTACTGTCTATCTTTTAATCCATTCCTGTGACACTAGTTACAGATTCCGATGCTTCACTTCAGGTTTACTGTATCCCTCTGACCTTCTTATTGACGATGAAACACAGAAATTGCATCGGAATTGAATACAAAAAGCACAATTCCAATTAACTACAAGAAAACTGACTCTTCTTACTGTCTATGTTTTGAACCATTCATGTGACACTAGTTATAGATTCCGATGCTTCACTTCAAGTTTACTGTATCCCTCTGACCTTCTTATTGACGATGAAACACAGAAATCGCACGGCATTAAATACAAAAGGCACAATGCCTACTTAAGTTCAAGAAAACTGACTCTTCTTACTGTCTAAGTTATGAACCATTCCTGTGACACTAGTTATAGATTCCGATGCTTCACTTCATGTTTACCGTATCCCTCAGACCTTCTTATTGACGATGAAACACAGAAATTGCTTCGGAATTAAACAGAAAAGGCACAATGCCGACTTAACTACACGAAAACTGACTATTCTTACTGTCTATGTTTTGAACCATTCCTGTGACACTAGTTAAAGATTCCGATGCTTCACCTCAGGTTTACTGTATTCCTCTGACCTTCTTGTTGACGATGAAATACAGAAATTGCAGCGGAATTAAATACAAAAGGCACAATGCCGACTTAAGTACAAGAAAACTGACGCTTTTTATTGTCTATATTTTGAACTATTCATGTAACACTAGTAATAGATTCCGATGCTTCACTTCAGGTTTTCTGTATCCCTTTGACCTTCTTATTGACGATGAGAAATTGAAATTGCATCGGAATTAAATACTAAAGGCACAATGCCGACTTAAGTACAAGAAAACTGACTCTTCTTACTCTCTATGCATTGAACCATTCCTGTGACACTAGTTATAGATTCCGAAGCTTCACTTCCGGTTTACTGTATCCCTCTGACCTTCTTATTGACGATGAAACACTGAAATAGCTTTGGAATTAAATACAAAAGGCACAATGCCGACTTAAGTACAAGATAACTGACGCTTCTTACTGTCTATATGTTGAACCATTCATGTGACACTAGTTATAGATTCCGATGCTTCACTTCAATTTTACTGTATCCCTCTGACCTTCTTATTGACGATGAATCACAGAAATTTCATCGGAATTAAATACAAAAAGCAGAATGCCGACTTAAGTACAAGAAAACTGACTCTTCCTACTATCTATGTTTTAACAACTCCTGTGACACTAGTTATAGATTCCGATTCTTCACTTCAGGTTTACAGTATTCCTCTGTCCTTCTTATGAGGAGGAAACACAGAAATTGCATCGGAATTAAATACAAAAGGCACAACGCCGACTTAGAACAAGAAAACTGACTCTTCTTACTGTCCATGTTTTGAACCATTCCTGTGACACTAGTTATAGATTCCGATGCTTCACTTCAGGTTTACTGTATCCCTCTGACCTATTTATTGACGATGAAACACAGAAATTTCATCGTAATTAAATACATAAGACACAAATTCCACTTTAGTACAAGAAAAACTGACTCTAGTTTACTGTTTATGATTTGAACCATTCCTGTGACACTAGTTATAGATTCCCGATGCTTCACTTCCGGTTCACTGTTTCCCTCTGACCTTCTTATTTACGATAAAACACAGAAATAGCATCGTAATTAAATAAAAAAGGCACAATGCCGACTTAAGTACAAGATAACTGACTCTTCTTACTGTCTATGTGTTGAACCATTCATGTGACACTAGTTATAGATTCCGATGCTTCACTTCATTTTTTACTGTATCCCTCTGACCTTCTTATTGACGATGAAACATAGAAAACTGCATCGGAATGAAATACAAAATGCACAATGCCGACTTAAGTACAAGATAACTGACTCTTCTTTTACTGTCTATGTTTTGAACCATTCCTGTGACACTACTTATATATTCCGATGCTTCTCTTCTGGTTTTACTGTATCCCTCTGACCTTCATATTGACGATGAAACACAGAAATTGCACCGGAGTTAAATACAAATGGAACAATGCCGACTTAAGTACAAGAAAACTGACTCTTCTTACAATCTATGCCTTTTGAACCATTCCTGTGACACTAGTTATAGTTGCCGATTCTTCACTTCAGGTTTACTGCATACCTCTGACCTTCTTATTGTTGATGAAACACACAAATTGCACCGGAATTAAATACAAAAGGCACAACGCCAACTTAAGTACAAGAGAACTGACTCTTCCTTACTGTCTATGTTTTGAACCATTCCTGTGACACTAGTTATAGATTCCGATGCTTCACTTCAGGTTTACTGTATCCCTCTGACCTTCTTATTGACGATGAAACATAGAAATTGCATCGTAAATAGATAGAAAAGGAACAATGCCGACTTAAGTACAAGATTACTGACTCTTCTTACTGTCTATGTTTTGAACCATTCCTGTGACACTAGATATAGATTCCGATGGTTCACTTCAGGTATACTGTATCCCTCCAACCTTCTTATTGACGATCCAACACAGAAATTGCATCGCATTAAATAGAAAAAGGCACAATGCCGAATTAAGTACAAGCAAAAACTGACCCTTCTTACTGTCTGTGTTTTGAACCATTCCTGTGGACACTAAAATATTGATCATGATGCTTCACTTCAGGTATACTGTATCCCTCTGACCTTCTTATTGACGATGAAACACTGAAATTGCATCGGAATTAATACAAAAGGCACAATGCCGACTTATGTACAAGAAAACTGACCCTTCTTACTCTCTATGTTTTGAACCATTCATGTGACACTAACTATGGTTTCCGATGCTTCACTTCAGGTTTACTGTAACACTCTGACATTCGTATAGACGATGAAACACAGAAATTGCATCGGAATTAAATAGAAAAGGGCAGAATTGCCGACTTATGTACAAGAAAACTGACTCTTCGTATTGTCTATGTTTTGAACCATTCCTGTGACACTAGTTATAGATTCCGATGCTTCACTTCAAGTTTACTGTAATCCTCTGACCTTCTTATTGACGATGAAACACAGAAATCGCACGGAATTAAATACAAAAGGCACAATGCCTACTTAAGTTCAAGAAAACTGACTCTTCTAACTGTCTAAGTTATGAACCATTCCTGTGACACTAGTTATAGATTCCGATGCTTCACTTCAGGTTTACCGTATCCCCTCAGACCTTCGTATTGACGATGAATCACAGAAATTTCATCGGAATTAAATACAAAAAGCAGAATGCCGACTTAAGTACAGAAAAACTGACTCTTCCTACTGTATATGTTTTAACCACTTCCTGTGACACTAGTTATAGATTCCGATTCTTCACTTCAGGTTTACAGTATCCGTCTGTCCCTTCTTATGAGGAGGAAGCATAGAAATTGCATTGGAATTAAATACAAAAGGCACAACGCCGACTTAAGAACAAGAAAACTGACTCTTCTTACTGTCCATGTTTTGAACCATTCCTGTGACACTAGTTATAGATTCCGATGTTTCACTTCAGGTTTACTGTATCCCTCTGACCTATTTATTGACGATGAAACACAGAAATTTCATCGTAATTAAATACGTAAGACACAATTCCACTTTAGTACAAGAAAACTGACTCTTGTTACTGTTTATGATTTGAACCATTCCTGTGACACTAGTTATAGATTCCGATGCTTCACTTCCGGTTCACTGTATCCCTCTGACCTTCTTATTGACGATAAAACACAGAAATAGCATCGTAATTAAATACAAAATGCACAATGCCGACTTAAGTTCAAGATAACTGACTCTTCTTACTGTCTATGTGTTGAACCATTCATGTGACACTAGTTATAGATTCCGATGCTTCACTTCATTTTACTGTATCCCTCTGACCTTCTTATTGACGATGAAACATAGAAACTGCATCGGAATTAAATACAAAATGCACAATGCCGACTTAAGTACAAGATAACTGACTCTTCTTTACTGTCTATGTTTTGAACCATTCCTGTGACACTACTTATATATTTCCGATGCTTCACTTCTGGTTTACTGTATCCCTCTGACCTTCATATTGACGATGAAACACAGAAATTGCATCGGAGTTAAAATACAAATGGAACAATGCCGACTTAAGTACAAGAAAACTGACTCTTCTTACAGTCTATGCTTTAAACCATTCCTGTGACACTAGTTATAGTTGCCGATTCTTCACTTCAGGTTTACTGCATACCTCTGACCTTCGTATTGTTGATGAAACACAGAAATTGCACCGGAATTAAATACAAAAGGCACAACGCCGACTTAAGTACAAGAAAACTGACTCTTCTTACTGTCTATGCTTTGAACCATTCCTGTGACACTAGTTATAGATTCCGATGCTTCACTTCAGGTTTACTTTATCCCTCTGACCTTCTTATTGACGATGAAAACATTAGAAATTGCATCGGAAATAGATAGAAAAGGAACAATGCCCGACTTAAGTTCAAGATTACTGACTCTTCTTACAGTCTATGTTTTGAACCATTCCTGTGACACTAGATATAGATTCCGATGATTCACTTCAGCTTTACTGTTTTCCTCTGACCTTCTTATTGACGATGAAACACAGAAATTGCATCGGAATTAAATACAAAATGCACAATGCCGACTTAACTACACGAGAACTGACTCTTCTCATTGTCAATGTTTTGAAACATTCCTGTGACACTAGTTAAAGATTCCGATGCTTCACCTCAGGTTTACTGTATCCCTCTGACCTTTTTATTGACGATGAAACACAGAAATTGCATCGGAAATTAAATACAAAATGCACAATGCCGACTTAAGTACAAGAAAAACTGACTCTTCTTTACTGTCTATGTTTTGAAACCATTCCTGTGACACTAGTTATATATTCCGATGCTTCACTTCAGGTTTAACTGTATCCCTCTGACCTTCATATTGGCGATGAAACACAGAAATTGCATCGGAGTTAAATACAAAAGGAACAATGGCGACTTAAGTACAAGAAAACTGACTCTTCTTACAGTCTATGATTTGAACCATTCCTGTGACACTAGTTATAGATTCCGATGCTTCACTTCAGGTATACTGTAACCCTCTGAAATTTCTTATTGACGATGAAACACAGAAATTGCGTCGGAACTAAATACAAATGGCACAATGACGACTTAAGTACAAGAAAACAGACTCTTCTTACAGTCCACACGTTTTGAACCATTCCTGTGACACAAGTTATAGGTTCCGATG
>NW_025727295.1:0-96607 GCF_021461385.2 Schistocerca piceifrons | reverse complement strand
CGGAATCTATACCTAGTGTCACAGGAATGGTTCAAAACATAGACAGTAAGAAGAGTCAGTTTTCTTGTACTTAAGTCGGCATTGTGTCTTTTGTATTTAATTCCGATGCAATTTCTGTGTTTCATTGTCAATAAGAAGGACAGAGGGATACAGTTCAACTGAAGTGAGGCATCAGAATCTATAACTAGTGTCACAGGAGTGGTTCAAAACATAGACAGTAAGAAGAGTCAGTTTTCTTGTACTTAAGTCGGCATTGTGCCCTTTGTATTTAATTCCGATGCAATTTCTGTGTTTCATCGTCAATAAGAAGGTCAGAGGGATACAGTAAACCTGAAGTGAAGCATCGGTATCTATAACTAGTGTCACAGGAATGGTTCAAAACATAGACAGTAAGAAGAGTCAGATTTCTTGTACTTCAGTCGGCATTGTGCCTTTTATATTTAATTCCGATGCAATTTCTGTGTTTCATCGTCAATAAGAAGGTCAGAGGGAAACAGTAAACCTGAAGTGAAGCATCGGAATCTATAACTAGTGTCACAGAATGGTTCAAATCATAGACAATAAGAAGAATCAGTTATCTTGTACCTAAGTCGGCATTGTGTTTTTTGTATTTAATTCCGAAGCAATTTCTGTGTTTCATCGTCAATAAGAAGGTCAGAGGAATACAGTAAACCTGAAGTAAAGCATCAGAATTTATAACGAGTGTCACATGAATGGTTCAAACCATAGACAGTAAGAAGAGTCAGTTTTCTTGTACTTAAGTCGGCATTGTGCCTATTGAATTTAATTCCGATGCAATTTCTGTGTTTCATCGTCAATAAGAAGGTCAGAGGGAAACAGTAAACCTGAAGTGAAGCATTAGAATCTATAACTAGTGTCACAGGAATGGTTCAAAGCATAGGCAGTAAGAAGAGTCAGTTTTCTTGTACTTGAGTCGGCATATTGCCTTTTGTATTTAATTCCGATGCAATTTCTGGGTGTCATCGTCAACAAGAAGGTCAGAGGGATACATTAAACCTGAAGTGAAGCATCGGAATCTATAACTAGTGTCACAGGAATGGTTCAAACCACAGACAGTAAGAAGAATCAGTTAACTTGTACTTATGTCGGCATTGTGCCTTTTGTACTTAATTCCGAAGCAATTTCTGTTTTTCATCGTCAATAAGAAGGTTAGAGGGATACAGTAAACCTGAAGTAAAGCATCGGAATCTATAACGAGTGTCACATGAATGGTTCAAAATATAGACAGTAAGAAGAGTCAGTTTTCTTGTACTTATGTCGGCATTGTACCTTTTGTATTAATTCCGATGCAATATCTGTGTTCCATCGTCAATAAGAAGGTCAGAGGGATACAGTAAACCGGAAGTGAAGCATCGGAATCTATAACTAGTGTCACAGGAATGGTTCAAAACATAGACAGTAAGAAGTGTCAGTTTTCTTGTACTTAAGTCGGCATTGTGCCTTTTGTATTTAATTCCGATGCAATTTCTGTGTTTCATCGTCAATAAGAAGGTCAGTGGGATACAGTAAACCTGAAGTGAAGCATTGGAATCTATAACTAGTGTCACAGGACTGGTTCAAAACATAGACAGTAAGAAGAGTCAGTTTTCTTGTACTTAAGTCGGCATAGTGCCTATTGTACTTAATTCCGATGCAATATTTGTGTTTCATCGTCAATAGGAAGGTCGGAGGGATACAGTAAACCGGAAGTGAAGCATCGGAATCTATAACTAGTGTCACAGGAATGGTTCAAAACATAGACAGTAAGAAGTGTCAGTTTTCTTGTACTTAAGTCGGCATTGTGCCTTTTGTATTTAATTCCGATGCAATTTCTGTGTTTCAATGTCAATAAGAAGGACAGAGGGATACAGTTAACCTGAAGTGAGGCATCAGAATCTATAACTAGTGTCACAGGAGTGGTTCAAAACATTGACAGTAAGAGAGTCAGTTTGCTTGTACTTAAGTCGGCATTGTGCCTTTTGTATTTAATTCCGATCCAATATCTGTGTTTCATCGTCAATAAGAAGGTCAGACTGATACAGTAAACCTGAAGTGAAGCATCGGTATCTATAATTAGTGTCACAGGAATGGTTCAAAACATAGACAGTAAGAAGAGTCAGATTTATTGTACTTAAGTCGGCATTGTGCCTTTTATATTTAATTCCGATGCAATTTCTGTGTTTCATCGTCATAAGAAGGTCAGAGGGAAACAGTACACCTGAAGTGAAGCATCGGAATCTATAACTAGTGTCACAGGAATGGTTCAAATCATAGACAATAAGAAGAATCAGTTATATTGTACTTAAGTCGGCATTGTGTCTTTTGTATTTAATTCCGAAGCAATTTCTGTGTTTCATCGTCAATAAGAAGGTCAGAGGAATACAGTAAACCTGAAGTGAAGCATCGGAATCTATAACTAGTGTCACGGGAATGGTTCAGAGCATAGGCAGTAAGAAGAGTCAGTTTTCTTGTACTTGAGTCGGCATTGTGCCCTTTGTATTTACTTCCGATGCAATTTCTGTGATTCATCGTCAATAAGAACATCAGAGGGATACAGTAAACCTGAAGTGAAGAATTGGATCTATAACTAGTGTCATATGAATGGTTCAAAACATTGACAGTAAGAAGAGTCAGTTTTCTTGTACTTAAGTCGGCATTGTGCCTATTAATTTTAATTCCGATGCAATTTCTGTGTTTCATCGTCAATAAGAAGGTCAGAGGGATACAGTAGACCTGAAGTGAAGCATCGGAATCTATAACTAGTGTCATATGAATGGTTCAAAACATAGACAGTCAGAAGAGTCAGTTTTCTTGTACTTAAGTCGGCATTGTGCCTTTTGTACTTAATTCCGAAGCAATTTCTGTGTTTCATCGTCAATAAGAAGGTCAGAGAGATACAGTAAACCTGAAGTAAAGCATCGGAATCTATAACGAGTGTCACATGAATGGTTCAAAGTATAGACAGTAAGAAAAGTCAGTTTTCTTGTACTTAAGTCGGCATTGTACTTTTGTAGTAATTCCGATGCAATTTCTGTGTTTCATCGTCAATAAGAAGGTCAGAGGGATACAGTAAACCAGAAGTGAAGCATCTGAATCTATAACTAGTGTCACAGGAATGGTTCAAAACATAGACAGTAAGAAGAGTCAGTTATCTTGTACTTAAGTCGGCATTGTGCATATTTGTACTTAATTCCGAAGCAATTTCTGTTTTTCATCGTCAATAAGAAGGTCAGAGGGATACAGTAAACCTGAAGTAAAGCATCGGAATCTATAACGAGTGTCACACGAATGGTTCAAAATATAGAAAGTAAGAAGAGTCAGTTTTCTTGTACTTATGTCGGCATTGTACCTTTTGTATTAATTCCGATGCAATTTCTGTGTTCCATCGTCAATAAGAAGGTCAGAGGGATACAGTAAACCAGAAGTGAAGCATCGGAATCTATAACTAGTGTCACAGGAATGGTTCAAAACATAGACAGTAAGAAGAGTCAGTTTTCTTGTACTTATGTCGGAATTGTGCCTTTTGTATTTAATTCCGATGCAATTTCTGTGTTTCATCGTCAATAAGAAGGTCAGTGGGATACAGTCAACATGAAGTGGAGTATTGGAATCTGTAACTAGTGTCACAGGACTGGTTCAAAACATAGACAGTAAGAAGAGTCAGTTTTCTTGTACTTAAGTCGGCATAGAGCCTTTTGTATTTAATTCCGATGCAATGTCTGTGTTTCATCGTCAATAGGAAGGTCGGAGGGATACAGTAAACCTGAAGTGAAGCATCGGAATCTATACCTAGTGTCACAGGAATGGTTTTAAACATAGACAGTAAGAAGAGTCAGTTTTCTTGTACTTAAGTCGGCATTGTGTCTTTTGTATTTAATTCCGATGCAATTTCTGTGTTTCAATGTCAATAAGAAGGACAGAGGGATACAGTTAACCTGAAGTGAGGCATCAGAATCTATAACTAGTGTCACAGGAGTGGTTCAAATCATTGACAGTAAGAAGAGTCAGTTTTTTTGTACTTAAGTCGGCATTGTGCCTTTTGTATTTAATCCCGATCCAATATCTGTGTTTCATCGTCAATAAGAAGGTCAGACTGATACAGTAAACCTGAAGTGAAGCTTCGGTATCTATAGTTAGTGTCACAGGAATGGTTCAAAACATAGACAGTAAGAAGAGTCAGATTTCTTGTCCTTTAGTCGGCATTGTGCCTTTTATATTTAATTCCGATGCAATTTCTGTGTTTCATCGTCATTAGAAGGTCAGAGGGAAACAGTAAACCTGAAGTGAAGCATCGGAATCTATAACTAGTGTCACAGGAATGGTTCAAATCATAGACAATAAGAAGAATCAGTTATCTTGTACTTAAGTCGGCATTGTGTCTTTTGTATTTAATTCCGAAGCAATTTCTGTGTTTCATCGTCAATAAGAAGGTCAGAGGGAAACAGTAAACCTGAAGTGAAGCATTAGAATCTATAACTAGTGTCACGGGAATGGTTCAAAGCATAGGCAGTAAGAAGAGTCAGTTTTCTTGTACTTGAGTCGGCATTGTGCCTTTTGTATTTAATTCCGATGCAATTTCTGTGTTTGATCGTCAATATGAACATCAGAGGGATACAGTAAACCTGAAGTGAAGCATTGGATCTATAACTAGTGTCACAGGAATGGTTCAAAACATTGACAGTAAGAAGAGTCAGTTTTCTTGTACTTAAGTTGGCATTGTGCCTATTGAATTTAATTCCGATGCAATTTCTGTGTTTCATCGTCAATAAGAAGGTCAGAGGGAAACAGTAAACCTGAAGTGAAGCATTAGAATCTATAACTAGTGTCACAGGAATGGTTCAAAGCATAGGCAGTAAGAAGAGTCAGTTTTCTTGTACTTGAGTCGGCATTGTGCCTTTTGTATTTAATTCCGATGCAATTTCTGGGTGTCATCGTCAATAAGAAGGTCAGAGGGATACAGTAAACCTGAAGTGAATCATCGGTATCTATAACTAGTGTCACAGGAATGGTTCAAAACATAGACAGTAAGAAGAGTCAGATTTCTTGTACTTAAGTCGGCATTGTGCCTTTTATATTTAATTCCGATGCAATTTCTGTGTTTCATCGTCAATAAGAAGGTCAGAGGGAAACAGTAAACCTGAAGTGAACCATTAGAATCTATAACTAGTGTCACGGGAATGGTTCAAAGCATAGGCAGTAGGAAGAGTCAGTTTCCTTGTACTTGAGACGGCATTGTGCCTTTTGTATTTAATTCCGATGCAATATCTGTGTTTCATCGTCAATAGGAAGGTCGGAGGGATACAGTAAACCTGAAGTGAAGCACCGGAAACTATACCTAGTGTCACAGGAATGGTTCAAAACATAGACAGTAAGAAGAGTCAGTTTTCTTGTACTTAAGTCGGCATTGTGTCTTTTGTATTTAATTCCGATGCAATTTCTGTGTTTCATTGTCAATAAGAAGGACAGAGGGATACAGTTCAACTGAAGTGAGGCATCAGAATCTATAACTAGTGTCACAGGAGTGGTTCAAAACATTGACAGTAAGAAGAGTCAGTTTTCTTGTACTTAAGTCGGCATTGTGCCTTTTGTATTTAATTCCGATGCAATTTCTGTGTTTCATCGTCAATAAGAAGGTCAGAGGGATACAGTAAACCTGAAGTGAAGCATCGGTATCTATAACTAGTGTCACAGGAATGGTTCAAAACATAGACAGTAAGAAGAGTCAGATTTCTTGTATTTAAGTCGGCATTGTGCCTTTTATATTTAATTCCGATGCAATTTCTGTGTTTCATCGTCAATAAGAAGGTCAGAGGGAAACAGTAAACCTGAAGTGAAGCATCGGAATCTATAACTAGTGTCACAGGAATGGTTCAGATCATAGACAATAAGAAGAATCAGTTATCTTGTACTTAAGTCGGCATTGTGTTTTTTGTATTTAATTCCGAAGCAATTTCTGTGTTTCATCGTCAATAAGAAGGTCAGAGGAATACAGTAAACCTGAAGTAACGCTTCAGAATCTATAACGAGTGTCACATGAATGGTTCAAACCATAGACAGTAAGAAGAGTCAGTTTTCTTGTACTTAAGTCGGCATTGTGCCTTTTGTATTTAATTCCGATGCAATTTCTGTGTTTCATCGTCAATAAGAAGGTCAGAGGGAGCAGTAAACCTGAAGTGAAGCATCGGAATCCATAACTAGTGTCACAGGAATGGTTCAAATCATAGACAATAAGAAGAATCAGTTATCTTGTACTTAAGTCGGCATTGTGTCTTTTGTATTTAATTCCGAAGCAATTTCTGTGTTTCATCGTCAATATGAAGGTCAGAGGAATACAGTAAACATGAAGAAAGCATCAGAATCTATAACGAGTGTCAAATGAATGCTTCAAAACATAGACAGTAAGAAGAGTCAGTTTTCTTGAACTTAAGTCGGCATTGTGCCTATTGAATTTAATTCCGGTGCAATTTCTGTGTTTCATCGTCAATAAGAAGGTCAGAGGGAAACAGAAAACCTGAAGTGAAGCATTAGAATCTATAACTAGTGTCACAGGAATGGTTCAAAGCATAGGCAGTAAGAAGAGTCAGTTTTCTTGTACTTGAGTCGGCATTGTGCCTTTTGTATTTAATTCCGATGCAATTTCTGGGTGTCATCGTCAACAAGAAGGTCAGAGGGATACAGTATACCTGAAGTGAAGCATCGGAATCTATAACTAGTGTCACAGGAATGGTTGAAACCACAGACAGTAAGAAGAGTCAGTTATCTTGTACTTAAGTCGGCATTGTGCCTTTTGTACTTAATTCCGAAGCAATTTCTGTTTTTCATCGTCAATAAGAAGGTCAGAGGGATACAGTAAACCTGAAGTAAAGCATCGGAATCTATAACGAGTGTCACATGAATGGTTCAAAATATAGACAGTAAGAAGAGTCAGTTTTCTTGTACTTATGTCGGCATTGTACCTTTTGTATTAATTCCGATGCAATTTCTGTGTTCCATCGTCAATAAGAAGGTCAGAGGGATACAGTAAACCAGAAGTGAAGCATCGGAATCTATAACTAGTGTCACAGGAATGGTTCAAAACATAGACAGTAAGAAGAGTCAGTTTTCTTGTACTTAAGTCGGCATTGTGCCTTTTGTATTTAATTCCGATGCAATTTCTGTGTTTCATCGTGAATAAGAAGGTCAGTGGGATACAGTAAACATGAAGTGGAGTATTGGAATCTATAACTAGTGTCACAGGACTGGTTCAAAACATAGACAGTAAGAAGAGTCAGTTTTCTTGTACTTAAGTCGGCATTGTGTCTTTTGTATTTAATTCCGATGCAATTTCTGTGTTTGAATGTCAATAAGAAGGACAGAGGGATACAGTTAACCTGAAGTGAGGCATCAGAATCTATAACTAGTGTCACAGGAGTGGTTCAAAACATTGATAGTAAGAAGAGTCAGTTTTCTTGTACTTAAGTCGGCATTGTGCCTTTTGTATTTAATTCCGATCCAATATCTGTGTTTCATCGTCAATAAGAAGGTCAGACTGATACAGTAAACCTGAAGTGTAGCATCGGTATCTATAACTAGTGTCACAGGAATGGTTCAAAACATAGTCAGTAAGAAGAGTCAGATTTCTTGTACTTAAGTCGGCATTGTGCCTTTTATATTTAATTCCGATGCAATTTCTGTGTTTCATCGTCATAAGAAGGTCAGAGGGAAACAGTAAACCTGAAGTGAAGCATCGGAATCTATAACTAGTGTCACAGGAATGGTTCAAATCATAGACAACAAGAAGAATCAGTTTTCTTGTACTTAAGTCGGCATTGTGTCTTTTGTATTTAATTCCGAAGCAATTTCTGTGTTTCATCGTCAATAAGAAGGTCAGAGGGAAACAGTAAACCTGAAGTGAAGCATTAGAATCTATAACTAGTGTCACGGGAATGGTTCAAAGCATAGGCAGTAAGAAGAGACAGTTTTCTTGTACTTGAGTCGGCATTGTGCCTTTTGTATTTAATTCCGATGCAATTTCTGTGTTTGATCGTCAATATGAACATCAGAGGGATACAGTAAACCTAAAGTGAAGCATTGGATCTATAACTAGTGTCACAGGAATGGTTCAAAACATTGACAGTAAGAAGAGTCAGTTTTCTTGTACTTAAGTCGGCATTGTGCCTATTGAATTTAATTCCGATGCAATTTCTGTGTTTCATCGTCAATAAGAAGGTCAGAGGGAAACAGTAAACCTGAAGTGAAGCATTAGAATCTATAACTAGTGTCACAGGAATGGTTCAAAGCATAGGCAGTAAGAAGAGTCAGTTTTCTTGTACTTGAGTCGGCATTGTGCCTTTTGTATTTAATTCCGATGCAATTTCTGGGTGTCATCGTCAATAAGATGGTCAGAGGGATACAGTAAACCTGAAGTGAAGCATCGGTATCTATAACTAGTGTCACAGGAATGGTTCAGAACATTGACAGTAAGAAGAGTCAGATTTCTTGTACTTAAGTCGGCATTGTGCCTTTTATATTTAATTCCGATGCAATTTCTGTGTTTCATCGTCAATAAGAAGGTCAGAGGGAAACAGAAAACCTGAAGTGAAGCATTAGAATCTATAACTAGTGTCACGGGAATGGTTCAAAACATAGGCAGTAAGAAGAGTCAGTTTTCTTGTACTTGAGACGGCATTGTGCCTTTTGTATTTAATTCCGATGCAATATCTGTGTTTCATCGTCAATAGGAAGGTCGGAGGGATACAGTAAACCTGAAGTGAAGCACCGGAATCTATACCTAGTGTCACAGGAATGGTTCAAAACATAGACAGTAAGAAGAGTCAGTTTTCTTGTACTTAAGTCGGCATTGTGTCTTTTGTATTTAATTCCGATGCAATTTCTGTGTTTCATTGTCAATAAGAAGGACAGAGGGATACAGTTCAACTGAAGTGAGGCATCAGAATCTATAACTAGTGTCACAGGAGTGGTTCAAAACATAGACAGTAAGAAGAGTCAGTTTTCTTGTACTTAAGTCGGCATTGTGCCCTTTGTATTTAATTCCGATGCAATTTCTGTGTTTCATCGTCAATAAGAAGGTCAGAGGGATACAGTAAACCTGAAGTGAAGCATCGGTATCTATAACTAGTGTCACAGGAATGGTTCAAAACATAGACAGTAAGAAGAGTCAGATTTCTTGTACTTCAGTCGGCATTGTGCCTTTTATATTTAATTCCGATGCAATTTCTGTGTTTCATCGTCAATAAGAAGGTCAGAGGGAAACAGTAAACCTGAAGTGAAGCATCGGAATCTATAACTAGTGTCACAGAATGGTTCAAATCATAGACAATAAGAAGAATCAGTTATCTTGTACCTAAGTCGGCATTGTGTTTTTTGTATTTAATTCCGAAGCAATTTCTGTGTTTCATCGTCAATAAGAAGGTCAGAGGAATACAGTAAACCTGAAGTAAAGCATCAGAATCTATAACGAGTGTCACATGAATGGTTCAAACCATAGACAGTAAGAAGAGTCAGTTTTCTTGTACTTAAGTCGGCATTGTGCCTATTGAATTTAATTCCGATGCAATTTCTGTGTTTCATCGTCAATAAGAAGGTCAGAGGGAAACAGTAAACCTGAAGTGAAGCATTAGAATCTATAACTAGTGTCACAGGAATGGTTCAAAGCATAGGCAGTAAGAAGAGTCAGTTTTCTTGTACTTGAGTCGGCATATTGCCTTTTGTATTTAATTCCGATGCAATTTCTGGGTGTCATCGTCAACAAGAAGGTCAGAGGGATACATTAAACCTGAAGTGAAGCATCGGAATCTATAACTAGTGTCACAGGAATGGTTCAAACCACAGACAGTAAGAAGAATCAGTTATCTTGTACTTATGTCGGCATTGTGCCTTTTGTACTTAATTCCGAAGCAATTTCTGTTTTTCATCGTCAATAAGAAGGTTAGAGGGATACAGTAAACCTGAAGTAAAGCATCGGAATCTATAACGAGTGTCACATGAATGGTTCAAAATATAGACAGTAAGAAGAGTCAGTTTTCTTGTACTTATGTCGGCATTGTACCTTTTGTATTAATTCCGATGCAATATCTGTGTTCCATCGTCAATAAGAAGGTCAGAGGGATACAGTAAACCGGAAGTGAAGCATCGGAATCTATAACTAGTGTCACAGGAATGGTTCAAAACATAGACAGTAAGAAGTGTCAGTTTTCTTGTACTTAAGTCGGCATTGTGCCTTTTGTATTTAATTCCGATGCAATTTCTGTGTTTCATCGTCAATAAGAAGGTCAGTGGGATACAGTAAACCTGAAGTGAAGCATTGGAATCTATAACTAGTGTCACAGGACTGGTTCAAAACATAGACAGTAAGAAGAGTCAGTTTTCTTGTACTTAAGTCGGCATAGTGCCTATTGTACTTAATTCCGATGCAATATTTGTGTTTCATCGTCAATAGGAAGGTCGGAGGGATACAGTAAACCGGAAGTGAAGCATCGGAATCTATAACTAGTGTCACAGGAATGGTTCAAAACATAGACAGTAAGAAGTGTCAGTTTTCTTGTACTTAAGTCGGCATTGTGCCTTTTGTATTTAATTCCGATGCAATTTCTGTGTTTCAATGTCAATAAGAAGGACAGAGGGATACAGTTAACCTGAAGTGAGGCATCAGAATCTATAACTAGTGTCACAGGAGTGGTTCAAAACATTGACAGTAAGAGAGTCAGTTTTCTTGTACTTAAGTCGGCATTGTGCCTTTTGTATTTAATTCCGATCCAATATCTGTGTTTCATCGTCAATAAGAAGGTCAGACTGATACAGTAAACCTGAAGTGAAGCATCGGTATCTATAATTAGTGTCACAGGAATGGTTCAAAACATAGACAGTAAGAAGAGTCAGATTTATTGTACTTAAGTCGGCATTGTGCCTTTTATATTTAATTCCGATGCAATTTCTGTGTTTCATCGTCATAAGAAGGTCAGAGGGAAACAGTACACCTGAAGTGAAGCATCGGAATCTATAACTAGTGTCACAGGAATGGTTCAAATCATAGACAATAAGAAGAATCAGTTATATTGTACTTAAGTCGGCATTGTGTCTTTTGTATTTAATTCCGAAGCAATTTCTGTGTTTCATCGTCAATAAGAAGGTCAGAGGAATACAGTAAACCTGAAGTGAAGCATCGGAATCTATAACTAGTGTCACGGGAATGGTTCAGAGCATAGGCAGTAAGAAGAGTCAGTTTTCTTGTACTTGAGTCGGCATTGTGCCCTTTGTATTTACTTCCGATGCAATTTCTGTGATTCATCGTCAATAAGAACATCAGAGGGATACAGTAAACCTGAAGTGAAGAATTGGATCTATAACTAGTGTCATATGAATGGTTCAAAACATTGACAGTAAGAAGAGTCAGTTTTCTTGTACTTAAGTCGGCATTGTGCCTATTAATTTTAATTCCGATGCAATTTCTGTGTTTCATCGTCAATAAGAAGGTCAGAGGGATACAGTAGACCTGAAGTGAAGCATCGGAATCTATAACTAGTGTCATATGAATGGTTCAAAACATAGACAGTCAGAAGAGTCAGTTTTCTTGTACTTAAGTCGGCATTGTGCCTTTTGTACTTAATTCCGAAGCAATTTCTGTGTTTCATCGTCAATAAGAAGGTCAGAGAGATACAGTAAACCTGAAGTAAAGCATCGGAATCTATAACGAGTGTCACATGAATGGTTCAAAGTATAGACAGTAAGAAAAGTCAGTTTTCTTGTACTTAAGTCGGCATTGTACTTTTGTAGTAATTCCGATGCAATTTCTGTGTTTCATCGTCAATAAGAAGGTCAGAGGGATACAGTAAACCAGAAGTGAAGCATCTGAATCTATAACTAGTGTCACAGGAATGGTTCAAAACATAGACAGTAAGAAGAGTCAGTTTTCTTGTTCTTAAGTCGGCATTGTGCATTTGTATTTAATTCCGATGCAATTTCTGTGTTTCATCGTCAATACGAAGGACAGAGGGATACAGTAAACCTGAAGTGATGCATCGGAATCTATAACTAGTGTCACAGGAATGGTTCAATTCATAGACAGTAAGGGGAGTCAGTTTTCTTGTACATAAGTCGGCATTGTGCCTTTTGTATTTAATTCCGATGCTATATCTGTGTTTCATCGTCAATAAGAAGGTCAGAGGGATCCAGTAAACCTGAAGTAAAGCTTCGAAATCTATAACTAGTGTAACAGGAATGGTTCAAACCACAGACAGTAAGAAGAGTCAGTTATCTTGTACTTAAGACGGCATTGTGCCTTTTGTACTTAATTCCGAAGCAATTTCTGTGTTTCATCGTCAATACGATGGTCAGAGGGATACAGTAAACCTGAAGTAAAGCATCGGAATCTATAACGAGTGTCTCATGAATGGTTCAAAATATAGACAATAAGAAGAGTCAGTTTGCTTGTACTTAAGTCGGCTTTGTGCCTTTTGTATTAATTCCGATGCAATTTCTGTGTTTCATCGTCAATAAGAATGTCAGAGGGACACAGTAAACCTGAAGTGAAGCATCGGAATCTATAACTAGTGTCACAGGAATGGTTCAAAACATAGATCGTAAGAAGAATCAGTTTTCTTGTACTTAAGTCGGCATTGTGCGTTTTGTATGTAATTCCGATGCAATATCTGTGTTTCATCGTCAATAAGAAGGTCAGAGGGATACAACAAACCTGAAGTGAAGCATCGGAATCTATAACTAGTGTCACAGGAATGGTTCAAACATAGACAGTAAGAAGAGTCAGTTTTCTTGTACTTAAGTCGGCATTGTGCCTTTTATATTTAATTCCGATTCAATTTCTGTGTTTCATCGTCAATAAGAAGGTCAGAGGGAAACAGTAAACCTGAAGCGAAGCATCGGAATCTATAACTAGTGTCACAGGAATGGTTCAAATCATAGACAGTAAGAAGAGTCTGTTATCTTGTACTTAAGTCGGCATTGGGCCTTTTGTATTTAATTCCGAAGCAATTTCTGTGTTTCATCGTCAATAAGAAGGTCAGAGGGATACAGTAAACATGAAGTAAAGCATTGGAATCTATAACGACTGTCACATGAATGGTTCAAAACATAGACAGTAAAAAGAGTCAGTTTTCTTGTACTTAAGTCGGCATTGTACCTTTTGTATTTAATTATGATGCAATTTCTGAGTTTCATCGTCAATAAGGAGGTCAGAGGGATACAGTAAACCTGAAGTGAAGCATCGGAATCTATAACTAGTGTCACAATAATGGTTCAAAACATAGACAGTAAGAAGAGTCAGTTTTTTTGTACTTAAGTAGGCATTGTGCCTTTTATATTTAATTCCGATGCAATATCTGTGTTTCATCAACAATGTGAAGGTCAGAGGGATACAGTAAACCTGAAGTGAAGCATCGGAATCTATAACTAGTATCACATGAATGGTTCAAACATAGACAGTAAGAAGAGTAAGTTTTCTTGTACTTAAGTCGGCATTGTGCCTTTTGAATTTAATTCCGATGCAATATCTGTGTTTCATCGTCAATAAGAAGGTCAGAGGGATACAGTAAACCTTAAGTGAAGCATTGGAATCTATAACTAGTGTCACAGGAAGGGTCCAAAACATAGACAGTAAGAAGAGTCAGTTTTCTAGTACTTAAGTCGGCATTGTGCCTTTTGTATTTAATTCCGATGCAATATTTGTGTTTCATCGTCAATAAGAAGGTCAGAGGGATACTGTAAACCTGAATAGAAGCATCGGAATCTATAACTAGTGTAACAGGAATGGTTCAAACATAGACAGTTAGAAGAGTTAGTTTTCTTGTCCTTAAGTCGGCATTGTGCCTTTTCTATTTAATTCCGATGCAATTTCTATGTTTCATCGTCAATTAGAAGGTCAGAGGGATACAGTAAACCTGAAGTGTTGCATCGGAATCTTTAACTAGTGTCACAGGAATGGTTCAATACATAGACAGTAAGGAGAGTCAGTTTTCTTGTACTTAAGTCGGCATTGTGCCTTTTGTATTTAATTCCGATGCAATTTCTGTGTTTCATCGTCAATAAGATCTTCAGAAGGATACAGTAAAACTGAAGTGAAGCATCGGAATCTATAACTAGTGTCACTGGAATGGTTCAAAACATAGACTGTAAGAAGAGTCAGTTTTCTTGTACTTAAGTCGGCATAGTGCCTTTTGTATTTAATTCCAATGCAATATCTGTGTTTCATCGTCAATAAGAAGGTCAGAGGGGTACAGTAAACCTGAAGTGAAGCATCGTAATCTATAACTAGTGTAACAGGAATGGATCAAACGTAGACAGTTAGAAGAGTTAGTTTTCTTGTAATTAAGTCGGCATTGTGCCTTTTATATTAAATCCGATGCAATTTCTGTGTTTCATCGTCAATAAGAAGGTCAGAGGGATACAGTAAACCTGAAGTGAAGCATCGGAAACTATAACTAGTGTAACGGGAATGGTTCAAACCACAGACAGTAAGAAGAGTCAGTTATCTTGTACTTAAGTCGGCATTGTGCTGTTTGTACTTAATTCCGAAGCAATTTCTGTGTTTCATCGTCAATAAGAAGGTCAGAGGGATACAGTAAACCTGAAGTAAAGCATTGGAATCTATAACGAGTATCACATGAATGGTTCAAAATATAGACAGTAAGAAGAGTCAGTTTTCTTGTACTTAAGTCGGCATTGTACCTTTTGTATTAATTCCGATGCAATTTCTGTGTTTCATCGTCAATAAGAAGGTCAGAGGGATACAGTAAACCTCAAGTGAAGCATCGGAATCTATAACTAGTGTCACAGGAATGGTTCAAAACATAGACAGTAAGAAGAGTCAGTTTTCTTGTACTTAAGTCGGCATTGTGCCTTTTGTATTTAATTCCGATGCAATATCTGTGTTTCATCGTCAATAAGAAGGTCAGAGGGTTACACTAAACCTGAAGTGAAGCATCGGAATCTATAACTAGTGTAACAGGAATGGTTCAAACATAGACAGTTAGAAGAGACAGTTTTCTTGTACTTACGTCGGCATTGTGCCTTTTGTATTTATTTCCGATGCAATTTCTGTTTGTCATCGTCAACAAGAAGGTCAGAGGGGTACAGTAAACCTGAAGTGAAGCATCGGAATCTATAACTAGAGTAACAGGAATGGTTCATACCACGGACAGTAAGAAGAGTCAGTTATCTTGTACTTAAGTCGGCATTGTGCCTTTTGTACTTAATTCCGAAGCAATTTCTGTTTTTCATCGTCAATAAGAAGGTCAGAGGGATACAGTAAACCTGAAGTAAAGCATCGGAATCTGTAACGAGTGTCACATGAATGGTTCAAAATATAGACAGTAAGAAGAGTCAAATTTCATGTACTTATGTCGGAATTGTGCCTCTTCTATTTAATTCCGATGCAATTTCTATGTTTCATCGTCAATTAGAAGGTCAGAGGGATACAGTAAACCTGAAGTGAAGCATCGGAATCTATAACTAGTGTCACAGGAATGGTTCAAAACATAGACAGTAAGGAGGGTCAGTTTTCTTGTACTTAAGTCGGCATTGTGCCTTTTGTATTTGATTCCGATGCAATTTCTGTGTTGCATCGTCAATAAGATCTTCAGAAGGATACAGTAAAACTGAAGTGAAGCATCGGAATCTATAACTAGTGTCACAGGAATGGTTCAAAACATAGACAGTAACAAGTGTCAGTATTCCTGTACTTAAGTCGGCATTGTGCAATTTGTATTTAATTCCGATGCAATATCTGTGTTTTATCGTCAATAAGAAGGTCAGAGGGATACAGTAAACCTGAAGTGAAGCATCGGAATGTTTAAGTAGTGTCTCAGGAATGGTTCAAAACATAGACTGTAAGAAGAGTCAGTTTTCTTGTACTTAAGTCGGCATTGTGCCTTTTGTATTTAATTCCGATGCAATTTCGGTGTTTCATCGTCAATAAGAAGGTCCGTGGGATACAGTAAACCTGAAGTGGAGCATTGGAATCTGTAACTAGTGTCAAAGGATTGGTTCAATACATAGTCAGTAAGAAGAGTCACTTTTCTTGTACTTAAGTCGGCATAGTGCCTTTTGTATTTAATTCCGATGCAATATCTGTGTTTCATCGTCAATACGAAGGACAGAGGGATACAGTAAACCTGACGTGAAGCAGCGGAATCTATAACTAGTGTAACAGGAATGGTTCAAACCACAGACAGTAAGAAGAGTCAGTTATCTTGTACTTAAGTCGGCATTGTGCCTTTTGTCCTTAATTCCGAAGCAATTTCTGTGTTTCATCGTCAATAAGAAGGTCAGATGGATACAGTAAACCTTAAGTGAAGCATTGGAATCTATAACTAGTGTCACAGGAAGGGTCCAAAACATAGACAGTAAGAAGAGTCAGTTTTCTAGTACTTAAGTCGGCATTGTGCCTTTTGTATTTAATTCCGATGCAATATCTGTGTTTCATCGTCAATAAGAAGGTCAGAGGGATACTGCAAACCTGAATAGAAGCATCGGAATCTATAACTAGTGTAACAGGAATGGTTCAAACATAGACAGTTAGAAGAGTTAGTTTTCTTGTCCTTAAGTCGGCATTGTGCCTTTTCTATTTAATTCCGATGCAATTTCTATGTTTCATCGTCAATTAGAAGGTCAGAGGGATACAGTAAACCTGAAGTGTGGCATCGGAATCTTTAACTAGTGTCACAGGAATGGTTCAATACATAGACAGTAAGGAGAGTCAGTTTTCTTGTACTTAAGTCGGCATTGTGCCTTTTGTATTTAATTCCGATGCAATTTCTGTGTTTCATCGTCAATAAGATCTTCAGAAGGATACAGTAAAACTGAAGTGAAGCATCGGAATCTATAACTAGTGTCACTGGAATGGTTCAAAACATAGACTGTAAGAAGAGTCAGTTTTCTTGTACTTAAGTCGGCATAGTGCCTTTTGTATTTAATTCCGATGCAATATCTGTGTTTCATCGTCAATAAGAAGGTCAGAGGGGTACAGTAAACCTGAAGTGAAGCATCGTAATCTATAACTTGTGTAACAGGAATGGATCAAACGTAGACAGTTAGAAGAGTTAGTTTTCTTGTACTTAAGTCGGCATTGTGCCTTTTATATTAAATCCGATGCAATTTCTGTGTTTCATCGTCAATAAGAAGGTCAGAGGGATACAGTAAACCTGAAGTGAAGCATCGGAAACTATAACTAGTGTAACGGGAATGGTTCAAACCACAGACAGTAAGAAGAGTCAGTTATCTTGTACTTAAGTCGGCATTGTGCCGTTTGTACTTAATTCCGAAGCAATTTCTGTGTTTCATCGTCAATAAGAAGGTCAGAGGGATACAGTAAACCTGAAGTAAAGCATTGGAATCTATAACGAGTATCACATGAATGGTTCAAAATATAGACAGTAAGAAGAGTCAGTTTTCGTGTACTTAAGTCGGCATTGTACCTTTTGTATTAATTCCGATGCAATTTCTGTGTTTCATCGTCAATAAGAAGGTCAGAGGGATACAGTAAACCTCAAGTGAAGCATCGGAATCTATAACTAGTGTCACAGGAATGGTTCAAAACATAGACAGTAAGAAGAGTCAGTTTTCTTGTACTTAAGTCGGCATTGTGCCTTTTGTATTTAATTCCGATGCAATTTCTGTGTTTCATCGTCATCAAGAAGGACAGAGGGATACAGTAAACCTGAAGTGATGCATCGGAATCTATAACTAGTGTCGCAGGAATGGTTCAATACATAGACAGGAAGAAGAGTCAGTTTTCTTGTACTTAAGTCGGCATTGTGCCTTTTGTATTTAATTCCGATGCAATATCTGTGTTTCATCGTCAATAAGAAGGTCAGAGGGTTACACTAAACCTGAAGTGAAGCATCGGAATCTATAACTAGTGTAACAGGAATGGTTCAAACATAGACAGTTAGAAGAGACAGTTTTCTTGTACTTACGTCGGCATTGTGCCTTTTGTATTTATTTCCGATGCAATTTCTGGGTGTCATCGTCAACAAGAAGGTCAGAGGGGTACAGTAAACCTGAAGTGAAGCATCGGAATCTATAACTAGAGTAACAGGAATGGTTCATACCACGGACCGTAAGAAGAGTCAGTTATCTTGTACTTAAGTCGGCATTGTGCCTTTTGTACTTAATTCCGAAGCAATTTCTGTTTTTCATCGTCAATAAGAAGGTCAGAGGGATACAGTAAACCTGAAGTAAAGCATCGGAATCTGTAACGAGTGTCACATGAATGGTTCAAAACATAGTCAGTAAGAAGAGTCACTTTTCTTGTATTTAAGTCGTCATAGTGCCTTTTGTATTTAATTCCGATGCAATGTCTGTGTTTCATCGTCAATAAGAAGGTCAGAGGGATACAGTAAACCTGAAGTGAAGCATCGGAATCTATAACTAGTGTAACAGGAATGGTTCAAACATAGACAGTTAGAAGAGTTAGTTTTCTTGTACTTAAGTCGGCATTGTGCCTTTTCTATTTAATTCCGATGCAATTTCTATGTTTCATCGTCAATTAGAAGGTCAGAGGGATACAGTAAACCTGAAGTGAAGCATCGGAATCAGTAACTAGTGTCACAGGAATGGGTCAAAACATAGACTGAGGGGTCAGTTTTCTTGTACTTAAGTCGGCATTGTGCCTTTTATTTTAAATTCCGATGCAATTTCTGTGTTTCATCGTCAATAAGAAGGTCAGAGGGATACAGTAAACCTGACGTGAAGCATCGGAATCTATAACTAGTGTAACAGGAATGGTTCAAACCACAGACTGTAAGAAGAGTCAGTTATCTTGTACTTAAGTCGGCATTGTGCCTTTTGTACTTAATTCCGAAGCAATTTCTGTGTTTCACCGTCAATAAGAAGGTCAGAGGGATACAGTAAACCTGAAGTGAAGCATCGGAATCTATAACTAGTGTCACAGGAATGGTTCAAACATAGACAGTAAGAAGAGTCAGTATTCTTGTACTTAAGTCGGCATTGTGCCTTTTGTATTTAATTCCGATGCAATATCTGTGTTTCATCGTCAATACGAAGGACAGAGGGATACAGTAAACCTGAAGTGATGCATCGGAATCTATAACTAGTGTCACAGGAATGGTTCAAAACATTGACAGTAAGAAGAGTCAGTTTTCTTGTACTTAAGTCGGCATTGTGCCTTTTGTACTTAATTCCGAAGCAATGTCTGTGTTTCATCGTCAATAAGAAGGTCATAGGGAAACAGTAAACCTGAAGTAAAGCATCGGAATCTATAACTAGTGTCACAGGGATGGTTCAAACTATAGACAATAAGAAAAATCAATTATCTTGTACTTAAGTCGGCATTGTGCCTTTTGTATTTAATTCAAAAGCAATTTCTGTGTTTCATCGTCAATAAGAAGGTCAGAGGGATACAGTAAACCTGAAGTAAAGCATCGGAATCTATAACGAGTGTCACATGAATGGTTCAAAACATAGACAGTAAGAAGAGTCAGTTTTCTTGTACTTAAGGAGGCATTGTGCCTTTTGTATTTAATTCCGATGCAATTTCTGTGTTTCAACGTCAATAAGGAGGTCAAAGGGATACAGTACACCTGAAGTGAAGCGTCAGAATCTATAACTAGTGTCACAGGAATGGTTCAAAACATAGGCAGTAAGAAGAGTCAGTTTTCTTGTACTTGAGTCGGCATTGTGCCTTTTGTATTTAATTCCGATGCAATATCTGTGTTTCATCTTCAATAAGAAGGTCAGAGGGATGCAGTAAACCTGAAGTGAAGCATCGGAATTTATAACTAGTGTCAGAGGAATGGATCATAACATAGACAGTAAGACATAGACAGTAAGAGGAGTCAGTTTTCTTGTACTTAAGTCGGCATTGTGCCTTTTGTATTTAATTCCGAAGCAATTAATGTGTTTCATCGTCAATAAGAAGGTCAGAGGGATACAGTAAACCTGGAGTAAAGCATCGGAATGTATAACTAGTGTCACTTGAATGGTTCAAAACATAGACAGTAATAAGAGTCAGTTTTCTTGTACTTAAGTCAGCATTGTGCCTTTTGTATTTAATTCCGATGCAATTTCAGTATTTCATCGTCAATAAGAAGGTCAGAGGGATACTGTGAACCTGAAACGAAGCATCGGAATCTGTAACTAGTGTCACAGGAATGGTTCAAATCATACACAGAAAAAAAAGTCAGTTTTCTTGTAATGAAGTCGGCATTGTGCCTTTTGAATTTAATTCGGATGCAATTTCTGTGTTTCATCGACAATAAGAAGGTCCGAGGGATACAGTAAACCTGAAGTGAAGCATCGGAATTTATAACTAGTGTCACAGGAATGGTTCAAAACATAGACAGTAAGAAAAGTCAGTTTTCTTGTACTTAAGTCGGCATTGTGCCTTTTGTATTTAATTACGATGCAACTACTGTGTTTCATCGTCAATACGAAGGTCAGAGGTATACAGTAAACCTGAAGTGAAGCATCGGAATCTATAACTAGTGTCACAGGAATGGTTCAAATCATAGACAGTAAGAAGAGTAAGTTTTCTTGTACTTAAGTCGGCATTGTTCCTTTTGTATTTAATTCCGATGCAATATCTGTGTTTCATCGTCAATAAGAAGGTCAGAGGGATACAGTGAACCTGAAGTGAAGCATCAGAATCCATAACTAGTGTCACAGGAAAGGTTCAAACATAGATAGTAAAAAGAGTCAGTTTTGCTGTACTTAAGTCGGCATTGTGCCTTTTGTATTTAATTCCAATGCAATATCTGTGTTTCATCGTCAATTAGAAGGTCAGAGGGATACAGCAAACCTGAAGTGAAGCAACGGAATCTATAAGTAGACTCTCAGGAATGGTTCAAAACATAGACTGTAAGAAGAGTCAGTTTTCTTGTACTTAAGTCGGCATTGTGGCTTTTGTATTTACTTCCGATGCAATTTCTGTGTTTCATCGTTAGTAAGAAAGTCAGTGGGATACAGTAAACCTTAAGTGAAGCATTGGAATCTATAACTAGTGTCACAGGAATGGTTCATAACATAGACAGTAAGAAGAGTCAGTTTTCCTGCACTTAAGTAGGCATTGTGCCTTTTGTATTTAATTCCGATGCAATATCTGTGTTTCATCGTCCATAAGAAGGTCAGAGGGATACAGTAAACCTGTAGTGAAGCATCGGAATCTATAACTACTGTAACAGGAATGGTTCAAACATAGACAGTTAGAAGAGTTAGTTTTCTTGTACTTAAGTCAGCATTGTGCCTTTTCTATTTAATTCCGACGCAATTTCTATGTTTCATCGTCAATTAGAAGGTCAGAGGGATACAATAAACCCGAAGTGAAGCATCGGAATCAATACCTAGTGTCACAGGAATGGTTCAAAACATAGACAGTAAGAAAAGTCAGTTTTCTTGTTCTTAAGTCGGCACTGTTACTTTTATACTAATTCCGATGCAATTTCTGTGTTTCATCGTCAATAAGAAGGTCAGAGGGATACAGTAAACCAGAAGTGAAGCATCGGAATCTATAAGTAGTGTCTCAGGAATGGTTCAAAACATAGACTGTAAGAAGAGTCAGTTTTCTTGTACTTAAGTCGGCATTGTGCCTTTTGTATTTAATTCTGATGCAATTTCTGTGTTTCATCGTCAATAAGAAGGTCAGAGGGATACAGTAAACCTGAAGTGAAGCTTCGGTATCTATAACTAGTGTCACAGGAATGGCTCAAATCATAGACAGTAAGAAGAGTCAGTTTTCTTGTACTTAAGTCGGCATTGTGCCTTTTATTTTTAATTCCGATGCAATTTCTGTGTTTCATCGTCAATGAGAAGGTCAGAGGGAAACAGTAAACCTGAAGTGAAGCATCGGAATCTATAACTAGTGTCACAGGAATGGTTCAAATAATAGACAATAAGAAGAATCAGTTATTTTACACTTAAGTCGGCATTGTGCCTTTTGTATTTAATTCCGAAGCAATTTCTGTGTTTCATCGTCAATAAGAAGGACAGAGGGATACAGTAAACCTGAAGTGTGCATCGGAATCTATAACTAGTGTCACAGGAATGGTTCAATACATAGACAGTAAGGAAAGTCAGTTTTCTTGTACTTAAGTCGGCATTGTGCCTTTTGTATTTAATTCCGATGCAATTTCTGTGTTTCATCGTCAATAAGATCTTCAGAAGGATACAGTAAAACTGAAGTGAAGCATCGGAATCTATAACTAGTGTCATAGGAATGGTTCAAATCATAGACAGTAACAAGAGTCAGTTTTCTTGTACTTATGTCGGCATTGTGCCTTTTGTATTTAATTCCGATGCAATATCTGTGCTTCATCGTCAATAAGAAGGTCAGCGGGATACAGTAAACCTGAAGTGAAGCATCGGAATCTATACGTAGTGTGTCAGGAATGGTTCAAAGCATAGACTGTAAGAAGAGTCAGTTTTCTTGTACTTAAGTCGGCATTGTGCTTTTTGTATTTAATTCCGATGCAATTACTGTGTTTCATCGTCAATAAGAAGGTCAGTAGGATACAGTAAACCTGAAGTGGAGCATCGGAATCTATAACGAGTGTCACATGAATGGTTCAAAATATAAACAGTAAGAAGAGTCAGTTTTCTTGTACTTAAGTCGGCATTGTACCTTTTGTATTAATTCCGATGCAATTTCTGTGTTTCATCGTCATCAAGAAGGACAGAGGGATACAGTAAACCTGAAGTGAAGCATCGGAATCTATAACTAGTGTCACAGGAATGGTTCAAATCATAGACAGTAAGAAGAGTCAGTTTTCTTGTACTTAAGTCCGCATTGTTCCTTTTGTATTTAATTCCGATGCAATATCTGTGTTTCATCGTCAATAAGAAGGTCAGAGGGATACAGTGAACCTGAAGTGAAGCATGAGAATCCATAACTAGTGTCACAGGAATGGTTCAAACATAGATAGTAAAAAGAGTCAGTTTTGCTGTACTTAAGTCGGCATTGTGCCTTTTGTATTTCATTCCGATGCAATATCTGTGTTTCATCGTCAATTAGAAGGTCAGAGGGATACAGCAAACCTGAAGTGAAGCAACGGAATCTATAAGTAGACTCTCAGGAATGGTTCAAAACATAGACTGTAAGAAGAGTCAGTTTTCTTGTAGTTAAGTCGGCATTGTGGCTTTTGTATTTACTTCCGATGCAATTTCTGTGTTTCATCGTTAGTAAGAAAGTCAGTGGGATACAGTAAACCTTAAGTGAAGCATTGGAATCTATAACTAGTGTCACAGGAATGGTTCATAACATAGACAGTAAGAAGAGACAGTTTTCTTGTACTTAAGTCGGCATTGTGCCTTTTGTATTTAATTCCGATGCAATATCTGTGTTTCATCGTCGATAAGAAGGTCAGAGGGATACAGTAAACCTGAAGTGAAGCATCGGAATCTATAACTACTGTAACAGGAATGGTTCAAACATAGACAGTTAGAAGAGTTAGTTTTCTTGTACTTAAGTCGGCATTGTGCCTTTTCTATTTAATTCCGACGCAATTTCTATGTTTCATCGTCAATTAGAAGGTCAGAGGGATACAATAAACCTGAAGTGAAGCATCGGAATCAGTACCTAGTGTCACAGGAATGGTTCAAACATAGACAGTAAGAAAAGTCAGTTTTCTTGTACTTAAGTTGGCACTGTTACTTTTATACTAATTCCGATGCAATTTCTGTGTTTCATCGTCAATAAGAAGGTCGGAGGGATACAGTAAACCAGATGTGAAGCATCGGAATCTATAAGTAGTGTCTCAGGAATGGTTCAAAACATAGACTGTAAGAAGAGTCAGTTTTCTTGTACTTAAGTCGGCATTATGCCTTTTGTATTTAATTCCGATGCAATTTCTGTGTTTCATCGTCAATAAGAAGGTCAGAGGGATACAGTAAACCTGAAGTGAAGCTTCGGTATCTATAACTAGTGTCACAGGAATGGCTCAAATCATATACAGTAAGAAGAGACAGTTTTCTTGTACTTAAGTCGGCATTGTTCCTTTTATTTTTAATTCCGATGCAATTTCTGTGTTTCATCGTCAATGAGAAGGTCAGAGGGAAACAGTAAACCTGAAGTGAAGCATCGGAATCTATAACTAGTGTCACAGGAATGGTTCAAATAATAGACAATAAGAAGAATCAGTTATTTTACACTTAAGTCGGCATTGTGCCTTTTGTATTTAATTACGAAGCAATTTCTGTGTTTCATCGTCAATAAGAAGGACAGAGGGATACAGTAAACCTGAAGTGATGCATCTGAATCTATAATTAGTGTCACAGGAATGGTTCGATACATAGACAGTAAGGAAAGTCAGTTTTCTTGTACTTAAGTCGGCATTGTGCCTTTTGTATTTAATTCCGATGCAATTTCTGTGTTTCATCGTCAATAAGATTTCAGAAGGATACAGTAAAACTGAAGTGAAGCATCGGAATCTATAACTAGTGTCATAGGAATGGTTCAAATCATAGACAGTAACAAGAGTCAGTTTTCTTGTACTTAAGTCGGCATTGTGCCTATTGAATTTAATTCCGATGCAATATCTGTGTTTCATCGTCAGTAAGAAGTTCAGAGGGATACAGTAAACCTGAAGTGAAGCATCAGAATCTATACGTAGTGTGTCAGGAATGGTTCAAAACATAGACTGTAAGAAGAGTCAGTTTTCTTGTACTTAAGTCGGCATTGTGCTTTTTGTATTTAATTCCGATGCAATTACTGTGTTTCATAGTCAATAAGAAGGTCAGTAGGATACAGTAAACCTGAAGTGGAGCATCGGAATCTATAACGAGTGTCACATGAATGGTTCAAAATATAGACAGTAAGAAGTGTCAGTTGTCTTGTACTTAAGTCGGCATTGTACCTTTTGTATTAATTCCGATGCAATTTCTGTGTTTCATCGTCATCAAGAAGGGCAGAGGGATACAGTAAACCGGAAGTGAAGCAATGGAATCTATAACTAGTGTCACAGGAATGGTTCAAAACATAGACAGTAAGAAGAGTCAGTTTTCTTGTACTTAAGTCGGCATTGTGCCTTTTGTATTTAATTCCCATGCAATTTCTGTGTTTCATCGTCATCAAGAAGGACAGAGGGATACAGTAAACCTGAAGTGATGCATCGGAATCTATAACTAGTTTCACAGGAATGGCTCAAAACATAGACAGTAAGAAGAGTCAGTTTTCTTGTACTTAAGTCGGCATTGTGCCTTTTGAATTTAATTCCGATGCAATTTCTGTGTTCCATCGTCAATAAGAAGGTCAGAGGGATACAGTAGACCTGAAGTGAAGCATCGGAATCTATAACTAGTGTCACATGAATGGTTCAAAACATAGACAGTGAGAAGAGTCAGTTTTCTTGTACTTAAGTCAGCATTGTGCCTTTTGTAATTAATTCCAATGCATTTTCTGTGTTTCATCGTCAATAAGAATGTCAGTGGGATACAGTAAACCTGAAGTGAAGCATCGGAATCTATAACTAGTGTCACAGGAATGGTTCAAAACATAGACCGTAAGAAGAGTCAGTTTTCTTGTACTTAAGTCGGCATTGTGCGTTTTGTATATAGTTCCGATGCAATATCTGTGTTTCATCGCCAATAAGAAGGTCAGAGGGATACAGCAAACCTGAAGTGAAGCATCGGAATCTATAACTAGTGTCACAGGAATGGTTCAAACATAGAGAGTGAGAAGAGTCAGTTTTTTGGTACTTAAGTCGGCATTGTGCCTTTTGTATTTAATTCCGATGCAATTTCTGTGTTTCATCGTCAATAAGAAGGTCAGAGGGATACAGTAAACCTGAAGTGAAGCATCGGAATCTATAACTAGTGTCACAGGAATGGTTCAAAACATAGACAGTAAGAAGAGTCAGTTTTCTTGTACTTAAGTCGGCATTGTGCCTTTAATATTTAATTCCGATGCAATTTCTGTGTTTCGTCGTCAATAAGAAGGTCAGAGGGAAACAGTAAACCTGAAGTGAAGCATCGGAATCTATAACTAGTGTCACAGGAATGGTTGAAATCGTAGACAGTAAGAAGAGTCAGTTATCTTGTATTTAAGTCGGCATTTGGCCTTTTGTATTTAATTCCGAAGCAATTTCTGTGTTTCATCGTCAATAAGAAGATCAGAGGGATGCAGTAAACCTGAAGTAAAGCATCGGAATCTATAACGAGTGTCACATGAATGGTTCAAAACATAGACAGTAAAAAGAGTCAGTTTTCTTGTACTTAAGTCGCCATTGTGCCTTTTGTATTTAATTATGATGCAATTTCTGAGTTTCATCGTCAATATGGAGGTCAGTGGGATACAGTAAACCTGAAGTGAAGCATCGGAATCTATAACTAGTGTCACAATAATGGTTCAAAACATAGACAGTAAGAAGAGTCAGTTTTTTTGTACTTAAGTAGGCATTGTGCCTTTTGTATTTAATTCCGATGCAATATCTGTGTTTCATCAACAATATGAAGGTCAGAGGGATACAGTAAACCTGAAGTGAAGCATCGGAATGTATAACTAGTATCACATGAATGGTTCAAACATAGACAGTAAGAAGAATCAGTTTTCTTGTACTTAAGTCGGCATTAAGCCTTTTGTATTTAATTCCGATGCAATTTCTGTGTTTCATCGTCAATAAGACGGTCAGAGGGATACAGTGAATCTGCAGTGCAACTTCGGAATCTATAACCAGTGTCACAGGAACGGTTCAAAACATAGACAGTAAGAAGAGTCAGTTTTCTTGTACTTAAGTCGGCATAGAGCCTTTTGTATTTAATCCGATGCAATATCTGTTTTTCATCTTGAATATGAAAGTCAGAGGGATACAGTAAACCTGAAGTGAAGCATCGGAATCTATAACTAGTGTCAGAGGAATGGATCAAAACATAGACAGTAAGACATAGACAGTAAGAAGGGTCAGTTTTCTTGTACTTAAGTCGACATTGTGCCTTTTGTATTTAATTCCAATGCAATTAATGTGTTTCATCGTGAATAAGAAGGTCAGAGGGATACAGTAAACCTGGAGTAAAGCATCTGAATCTATAACTAGTGTCACAGGAATGGTTCAAATCATAGACAGTAAGAAGAGTCTGTTTTCTTGTAATTAAGTCGGCATTGTGCCTTTTGTATTTAATTCCGATGCAATTTCTGTGTTTCATCGTCAGTAAGAAGGTCAGAGAGATACAGTTAACCTGAAGTGAAGCATCGGAATCTATAACTAGTGTCACAGGAATGGTTCAAATCATAGACAGTAAGAAGAGTTAGTTTTCTTGTACTTAAGTCGGCATTGTTCCTTTTGTATTTAATTCCGATGCAATATCTGTGTTTCTTCGTCAATAAGAAGGTTAGATGGATACAGTAAACCTGAAGTGAAGCATCGGAATCTATAACTAGTGTCACAGGAATGGTTCAAATAATAGACAATAAGAAGAATCAGTTATTTTACACTTAAGTCGGCATTGTGCCTTTTGTATTTAATTACGAAGCAATTTCTGTGTTTCATCGTCAATAAGAAGGACAGAGGGATACAGTAAACCTGAAGTGATGCATCGGAATCTATAACTAGTGTCACAGGAATGGTTCAATACATAGACAGTAAGGAAAGTCAGTTTTCTTGTACTTAAGTCGGCATTGTGCCTTTTGTATTTAATTCCGATGCAATTTCTGTGTTTCATCGTCAATAAGATCTTCAGAAGGATACAGTAAAACTGAAGTGAAGCATCGGAATCTATAACTAGTGTCATAGGAATGGTTCAAATCGTAGAGAGTATCAAGAGTCAGTTTTCTTGTACTTATGTCGGCATTGTGCCTTTTGTATTTAATTCCGATGCAATATCTGTGTTTCATCGACAATAAGAAGGTCAGAGGGATACAGTAAACCTGAAGTGAAGCATCGGAATCTATACGTAGTGTGTCAGGAATGGATCAAAACATAGACAGTAAGAAGAGTCAGTTTTCTTGTACTTAAGTCGTAATTGTGCCTTTTGTATTTAATCCGATGCAATTTCTGTGTTTCATCGTCAATAAGAAGGTCAGAGGGATACAGTAAACCTGAAGTGAAGCAGCAGAATCTATAACTAGTGTCACAGGATTGGTTCAAAACATAGACAGTAAGAAGAGTGAGTTTTCTTGTACTTAAGTCGGCATTGTGCCTATTGTATTTAATTCCGATGCAATTTCTGTGTGTCATCGTCAATAATATGGTCAGAGGGATACAGTAAACCTGAAGTGAAGCATCGGAATCTATAACTAGTGTCACAGGAATGGTTTAAAACATAGACAGTGAGAAGAGTCAGTTTTCTTGTACTTAAGTCGGCATAGTGCATTTTGTATTTAACTCCGATGCAATATCTGTGTTTCATGGTCAATAAGAAGGTCGGAGGGATACAGTAAACCTGAAGTGAAGCATCGGAATCCATAACTAGTGTAACAGGAATGGTTCAAACATTGACAGTTAGAAGAGTTAGTTTTCTTGTACTTAGTCGGCATTGTTCCTTTTCTATTTTATTCCGATGCAATTTCTATGTTTCATCGTCAATAAGAAGGTCAGAGGGGTACAGTAAACCTGAAGTGAAGCATTGGAATCTATAACTAGTGTCACAGGAATGGATCAAAACATAGACAGTAAGACATAGACAGTAAGAAGAGTCAGTTTTCTTGTACTTAAATCGACATTGTGCCTTTTGTATTTTATTCCGACGCAATTAATGTGTTTCATCGTCAAAAAGAAGGTCAGAGGGATACAGTCAACCTGAAGTGAAGCATCGGAATCTATAACTAGTGTCACAGGAATGGTTCAAAACATAGACAGTAAGAAGAGTCTGTTTTCTTGTACTTAAGTCGGCATTGTTCCTTTTGTATTTAATTCCGATACAATATCTGTGTTTGATCGTCAATAAGAAGGCCAGAGGGATACAGTAAACCTGAAGTGAAGCATCGGAATCTCTAACTAGTGTCACAGGAATGGTTCAAATCTTAGACAGTAAGAAAAGTCAGTTTTCTTGTGCTTAAGTCAGCATTGTGCCTTTTGTATTTATTTCCGATGCAATTTCTGTGTTTCATCGTCAATAAGAACTTCAGAAGGATACAGTAAACCTGAAGTGAGGCATTGGAATCAATAACTCGTGTCACAGGAATGGTATAAAACATAGACAGTAACAAGAGTCAGTTTTCTTGTACTTAAGTCGGCATCGTACCTTTGGTATTAATTCCGATGCAATTTCTGTGTTTCATCGTCAATAAGAAGGTCAGAGGGATACAGTAAACCTTAAGTAAAGCATCGGAATCCATAACTAGTGTTCATGAATGGTTCAAAACATAGACAGTAAGAAGAGTCAGTTTTCTTGTACTTAAGTCGGCATTGTGCCTTTTATATTTACTTCCGATGCAATTTCTGTGTTTCATCGTCAATAAGAAGGTCAGAGGAAACATTAAACCTGAAGTGAAGCTTCGGAATATATGACTAGTGTCACAGGAATGGTTCAAATCATAGACAGTTAGAAGAGTCAGTTTTATTGTACTTAAGTCGGCATTGTGCCTTTTGTATTTAATTCCGATGCAATTTCTGTGTTTTATCGGAAATAAGGAGGTCAGAGGGATACAGTAAAACTGAAGTGAAGCATCAGAATCTATAACTAGTGTCACAGGATTGGTTGAAAACATAGACAGAAAGAAGAGTCAGTTTTCTTATACTTAAGTCGGCATTGTGCCTTTTGTATTTAATTCCGACGCAATTTCTGTGTTTCATCGTCAATAAGAAGGCCAGAGGGATACTGTATTCCTGAAGTGAAGCATCGGAATCTATAACTACTGTCACAGGAATGGTTCAAAACATAGACAGTAAGAAGAGTCAGTTTTCTTGTACTTAAGTCGGCATTGTGCCTTTTGTATTTAATTCCGAAGCAATTACTGTGTTTCATCGTCAATAAGAAGGTCGGAGGGATACAGTAAACCTGAAGTAAAGCATCGGAATTTATAACGAGTGTCACATGAATGTTTCAAAACATAGACAGTAAGAAGGGTCAGTTTTCTTGTACTTAAGTCGGCATTGTGCTTTTTGTATTTAATTCCGATGCAATTTCTGTGTTTCATCGTCAATAAGGACGTCAGAGGGAGACAGTAAACCTGAAGTGAAGCATCGAAATCTATAATTAGTGTCACAGGAATGGTTCAAAGCATAGGCAGTAAGAAGAGTCAGTTTTCTTGTACTGAAGTCGGCATTGTGCCTTTTGTATTTAATTCCGATGCAATTTCTGTGTTTCATCGTCAATACGAAGGTCAGAGGGATACAGTAAACCTGAAGTGAAGCATTGGAATCTATAACTAGTGTCACAGGAATGGTTCAAATCATAGACATTAAGAGGAGTCAGTTTTCTTGTACTTAAGTCGGCATTGTGCATTTGAATCAAATCCGATGCAATTTCTGTGTTTCATCGTCAATAAGAAGGTCAGAGGGATACAGTAAACCTAAAGTGAAGCATCGGAGTCTATAACTAGTGTCACAGGAATGGTTAAAACGTAGACAGTAAGAAGAGTCAGTTTTCTTGTACTTAAGTCGGCATTGTGCCTTTTGTATTTAATTCCGATGCAATTTCTGTGTTTCATCGTCAATAAGAAGGTCAGAGGGATACAGTAAACCTGAATTGAAGCATCGGAATCTATAACTAGTGTCACAGGAATGGTTCAAAGCATAGACAGTAAGAAGAGTCTGTTTTCTTGTACTTAAGTCGGCATTGTGCCTTTTCTATTTAATTCCGATGCAATTTCCATGTTTCATCGTCTATAAGAAGGTCGGAGGGATACAGTAAACCTGAAGTGAAGCATCGGAATCTATAACTAGTGTCACAGAAATTGTTCAAAACATTGACAGTAAGAAGAATCAGTTATCTTGTACTTAAGTCGGCATTGTGCCTTTTGTATTTAATTCCGAAGCAATTTCTGTGTTTCATCGTCAATAAGAAGGTCAGAGGGATACAGTAAACCTGAAGTAAAGCATCGGAATCTATAACGAGTGTCACATGAATGGTTCAAAGCATAGACAGTAAGAAGAGTCAGTTTTCTTGTACTTAAGTCGGCATTGTGCACTTTGTATTTAATTCCGATGCAATTTCGGTGTTTTATCGTCAATAAGAATGTCAGAGGGATACAGTGAACCTGAAGTGAAGCATCGGAATCTATAACTAGAGTAACAGGAATGGTTCAAACATAGACAGTAAGAAGAGTCAGTTTTCTTGTACTTAAGTCGGCATTGTGCCTTTTGTATTTAATTCCGATGCAATTTCTGTGTTTCATCGTCAATAAGAAGGTCAGAGGCATACAGTAACCCTGAGGTGAAGCATCGGAATCTATAACTAGTGTCACAGGAATGGTTCAAAACATAGACAGTAAGAAGGGTCAGTTTTCTTGTACTTAAGTCGGAATTGTGCCTTTTGTATTTAATTCCGATGCAATTTCTGTGTTTCATCGTCAAGAGGAAGGTCAGAGGGATAGAGTGAAGCTGTAGTGAAGCATCGGAATCTATAACTAGTGTCACAGTAATGGTTCAAAACATAGACAGTAAGAAGAGTCAGTTTTCTTGTACTTAAATCGGCATTGTTCCTTTAATATTTAATTCCGATGTAATTACTGTGTTTCATCGTCAATAAGAAGGTCAGAGGGATACAGAAAGCCTGAAGTGAAGCATCGGAATCTATAACTAGTGTCACAGGAATGGTTCAAAACATAGACAGGAAGAAGAGTCAGTTTTCTTGTACTGAAGTCGGCCTTGTGCCTTTTCTATTTAATTCCGATGCAATTTCTATGTTTCATCGTCGCTTAGAAGGTCAGAGGCATACAGTAAACCCGAAGTGAAGCATCGGAATCTATAACTGGTGTCACAGGAATGGTTCAAAACATAGACAGTCAGAGGAGTCAGTTTTCTTGTACTTAAGTCGGCATTGTGCCTTTTGTATTTAATTCCGATGCAATTTCTGTGTTTCATCGTCAATAAGAAGGTCAGAGGGATACAGTAAACCTCAAGTGAAGCATCGGAATCTATAACTAGTGTCACAGGAATGGTTCAAAGCATATACAGTAAGAAGAGTCAGTCTTCTTGTAGTTAAGTCGGCATTGTGCCTCTTGTATTTAATTCCGATGCAATTTCAGTGTTTCATAGTCAATAAGAAAGTCAGAGGCATACAGTAAACCTGAAGTGAAGCATCGGCATCTATAACTAGTGTCACAGGAATGGTTCAAAACATAGACAGTAAGAAGAGTCAGTTTTCTTGTACTTAAGTCGGAATTGTGCCTTTTGTATTTAATTCCGATGCAATTTCTGTGTTTCATCGTCAAAAAGAAGGTCAGAGGGATACAGTGAACCTGAAGCGAAGCATCGGAATCTATAACTAGTGTCACAGTTGTGGTTCAAAACATAGACAGTAAGAAGATTCAGTTTTCTTTTACTTAAATCGGCATTGTGCCATTTATATTTAATACCGACGTAATTTCTGTGTTTCATCGTCAATAAGAAGGTCACAGGGATACAGTAAACCTGAAGTGAAGCATCGGAATCTATAACTAGTGTCACAGGAATGGTTCAAAACATAAACAGTAATATGAGTCAGTTTTCTTGTACTGAAGTCGGCCTTGTGCCTTTTGTATTTAATTCCGATGCTATTTCTGTGTTTCATCGTCAATAAGAACGTCAGAGGGATACAGAAAACTTGAAGTGGAGCATCGGAATCTATAACTAGTGTCACATGAATGGTTCAAAACATAGACAGTAAGAAGAGTCATTTTTCTTGTACTTAAGTCAGCATTGTGCCTTTTGTATTTAATTCCGATGCAATTTCTGTGATTCATCGTGTATAAGAAGGTCGGAGGTATACAGTAAACCTGAAGTGAAGCATCGGAATCTATAACTAGTGTCACAGGTATGGTTCAAAACATAGACAGTAAGAAGAGTCATTTTTCTTGTAATTAAGTCGGCATTGTGCTTTTTGTATTTATTTCCGATGCAATATCTGTTTTTCATCGTCAATAAGAAGGTCAGAGGGATACAGTAGACCTAAAGTGGAGCATCGGAATCTATAACTTGTGTCACAGGAGTGGTTTAAGTCATAGACAGGAATAAGAGTCAGTGTTTTTGTACTTAAGTCGGCATTGTGACTTTTCTATTTAATTCCGACGCAATTTCTGTGTTTCATCGTCAATAAGAAGGTCAGAGGGATACAGTAAACCTGAACTGAAGCATAGGATTCTATAACTAGTGTCACAGGAATGGTTCAAAACTTACACAGTAAGAAGAGTCAGTTTTCTTGTACTTAAATCGGCATTGTGCCTATCGTATTTAATTCCGATGCAATTTCTGTGTTTCATCGTCAATAAGAACTTCGGAAGGATACAGTAAACCTGAAGTGAAGCATCGGAAACTATAACTAGTGTCACAGGAATGGTTCAAAACATAGAGAGTAAGAAGAGTCACTTTTCTTGTACTTAAGTCGGCATTGTGCGTTTTGTGTTTAATTCCGATGCAATATCTGTCTTTCATCGTCAATAAGAAGGTCAGAGGGATACAGTAAACCTGAAGTGAAGCATCGGAATCTATACCTAGTGTCACAGGAATGGTTCAAAACATAGACAGTAAGAAGAGTCAGTTTTCTTGTACTTAACTCGGCATTGTGCCTTTTGTATTTAATTCCGACGCAATTTCTGTGTTTCATCGTCAATAAGAAGGTCAGAGAGATACAGTAGACCTGAAGTGAAGCATCGGAATCTATAACTAGTGTCACAGGAATGGTTCAAAGCATAGACAGTAAGAAGAGTCAGTTTTCTTGTACTCAAGTCGGCATTGTGCGTTTTATATTTAATTCCGATGCAATTTTTGTGTTTCATCGTCAATAAGAAGGTCAGAGGGAAACAGTAAACCTGAAGTGAAGCATCGGAATCTATAACTAATGTCACAGGAATGGTTCAAATCATAGACAGTAAGAAGTGTCGGTTATCTTGTACTTAAGTCGGCATTGTGCGTTTTGTATTTAATTCCAAAGCAATTTCTGTGTTTCATCGTCAGTAAGAAGGTCAGAGGGATACAGTAAACCTGAAGTAAAGCATCGGAATCTATAACGAGTGTCACATGAATGGTTCAAAACATAGACAGTAAGAAGAGTCAGTTTTCTTGTACTTAGGTCGGCATTGTGCCTTTTGTATTTCATTCCAATGCAATTTCTGTGTTTCATCGTCAATAAGGAGGTCAGAGGGATACAGTAAACCTGAAGTGAACCATCGGAATCTATAACTAGCGTCACAGGAATAGTTCTGAACATAGACAGTAAGAAGAGTCAGTTTTCTTGTACTTAAGTCGGCAATGTGCCTTTTCTATTTAATTCCGATGCAATTTCTATGTTTCATCGTCTATAAAATGATCGGAGGGATACAGTAAACCTGAAGTGAAGCATCGGAATCTATAACTAGTGTCACAGGAATGGTTCAAAACATTGACAGTAAGAAGAGTCAGTTATCTTGTACTTAAGTCGGCATTGTGCCTTTTGTATTTAATTCCGTAGCAATTTCTGTGTTTCATCGCCAATAAGGAGGTCAGAGGGATACAGTAAAACTGAAGTGAAGAATCAGAATCTATAACTAGTGTCACAGGGATGGTTCAAAACATAGACAGTAAGAAGAGTCAGTTTTCTTGTACTTAAGTCGGAATTGTGATTTTTGTATTTAATTCCGATGCAATTTCAGTGTTTCATCATCAGTAAGAAGGTCAGAGGGATACAGTAACCCTGAAGTGAAGCATCGGAATCTATAACTAGTGTCACAGGAATGGTTCAAAACATAGACAGTAAGAAGAGTCAGTTTTCTTGTACTTAAGTCGGAATTGTGATTTTTGTATTTAATTCCGATGCAATTTCTGTGTTTCATCGTCAAAAAGATTATCAGAGGGATACAGTGAACCTGAAGTGAGGCATCGGAATTTACAACTAGTATCACAGTAATGGCTCAAAACATAGACAGTAAGAAGAGTCAGTTGTCTTGTACTTAGGTCGGCATTGTGCGTTTTGTATGTAATTCCGATGCAATTTCTGTGTTTCATCGTCAATAAGGAGGTCAGAGGGATACAGTAAAGCTGAAGTGAAGAATCAGAATCTATAACTAGTGTCACAGGAATGGTTCAAAACATAGACAGTAAGAAGAGTCAGTTTTCTTGTACTTAAGTCGGCATTGTGACGTTTGAATTAAATTCCGATGCAATTTCTGTGTTTCATCGTCAATAAGAAGGTGGAGGCATACAGTAAACCTGAAGTGAAGCATCGGAACCTATAACAAGTGTCACAGGTATGGTTCAAAACATAGACAGTAAGAAGAGTCAGTTTTCTTGTACTTAAGTCGGCATTGTGCATTTTGTATTTAATTCCGATGCAATTTCAGTGTTTCATCATCAATAAGAGGGTCAGAGGGATACAGTAAACCTGAAGTGAAGCATCAGAATCTACAACTAGTGTCACAGGAATGGTTCAAAACATAGACAGTAAGAAGAGTCAGTTTACTTGTATTTAAGTCGGCATTGTGCCTTTTCTATTTAATTCCGAATCAATTTCTATGTTTCATTGTCTATAAGAAGGTCGGAGGCATACAGTAAACCTGAAGTGAAGCATCGGAATCTATAACTAGTGTCACAGGAATGGTTCAAAGCATTGACAGTAAGAAGAGTCAGTTATCATGTACTTAAGTCGGCATTGTGATTTTTGTATTTAATTCCGATGCAATTTCTGTGTTTCATCGTCAAAAAGAAGGTCAGAGGGATACAGTGAACCTGAAGTGAGGCATCGGATTTATAACTAGTATCACAGTAACGGCTCAAAACATAGACAGTAAGAAGAGTCAGTTTTCTTGTACATAAATCGGCATTGTGCCTTTTATATTTAATTCCGATGTAATTTCTTTGTTTCATCGTCAATAAGAAGGTCAGAGGGATACAGTAAACCTGAAGTGAAGCATCGGAATCTATAACTAGTGTCACAGGAATGGTTCAAAACTTACACAGTAAGAAGAGTCAGTTTTCTTGTACTTAAGTCGGCATTGTGCCTTTTGTATTTAATTCCGATGCAATTTCTGTGTTTCATCGTCAATAACGAGGTCAGAGGCACACAGTAAACCTGAAGTGAAGCATCAGAATCTATAACTAGTGTCAGAGGAATGGTTCAAACATAGACAGTAAGAAGAGTCAGTTTTCTTGTACCTAAGTCGGCATTGTGATGTTTGTATTTAATTCCGATGCAATTTCTGTGTTTCGTCGTCAATAAGAAGGTCAGAGGCATACAGTAAACCTGAAGTGAAGCATCGGAATCTATAACAAGTGTCACAGGAATGGTTCAAAACATAGACAGTAAGAAGAGTCAGTTTTCTTGTACCTAAGTCGGCATTGTGATGTTTGTATTTAATTCCGATGCAATTTCTGTGTTTCATCGTCAATAAGAAGGTCAGAGGCATACAGTAAACCTGAAGTGAAGCATCGGAATCTATAACTAGTGTCACAGGAATGGTTCAAAACATAGACAGTAAGAAGAGTCAGTTTTCTTGTACTTAAGTCGGCATTGTGCCTTTTGTATTAATTCCGATGCAATTTTTGTGTTTCATCGTCAATAAGAAGGTCAGAGGGATACAGTAAACCAGAAGTGAAGCATCGGAATCCATAACTAGTGTCACATGAATGGTTCAAAACATAGACAGTAAGAAGAGTCAGTTTTCTTGTACTTAAGTCAGCATTGTGCCTTTTGTATTTAATTCCGAAGCAAATACTGTGTTTCATCGTCACTAAGAAGGTCAGAGGCATACAGTAAACCTGAAGTGAAGCATCGGAATCTATAACTGGTGTCACAGGAATGGTTCAAAACATAGACAGTAAGAGGAGTCAGTTGTCTTGTACTTAAGTGGGCATTGTGCCTTTTGTATTTAATTCCGATGCAATTTTTGAGTTCCATCGTCAATAAGAAGGTCGGAGGGATACAGTAAACCTCAAGTGAAGCATCGGAATCTATAACTAGTGTCACAGGAATGGTTCAAAGCATAGACAGTAAGAAGAGTCAGTCTTCTTGTAGTTAAGTCGGCATTGTGCCTCTTGTATTTAATTCCGATGCAATTTTTGAGTTCCATCGTCAATAAGAAGGTCAGAGGGATACAGTAAACCTCAAGTGAAGCATCGGAATCTATAACTAGTGTCACAGGAATGGTTCAAAGCATAGACAGTAAGAAGAGTCAGTCTTCTTGTACTTAAGTCGGAATTGTGCCTTTTGAATTTAATTCCGATGCAATTTCTGTGTTTCATCGTCAAAAAGAAGGTCAGAGGGATACAGTGAACCTGAAGTGAAGCATCGGAATCTATAACAAGTGTCACAGTAATGTTTCAAAACATAGACAGTAAGAAGAGTCAGTTTTCTTGTACTTAAATCGGCATTGTGCCTTTTAAATTTAATACCGATGTAATTTCTGTGTTTCATCGTCAATAAGAAGGTCAGAGGGATACAGTAAACCTGAAGTGAAGCATCGGAATCTATAACTAGTGTCACAGGAATAGTTCAAAACATAGAAAGCAAGAAGAGTCAGTTTTCTTGTACTGAAGTCGGCCTTGTGCCTTTTGTATTTAATTCCGATGCTATTTCTGTGTTTCATCGTCAATAAGAAGGTCAGAGGGATACAGAAAACTTGAAGTGGAGCATCGGAATCTATAACTAGTGTCACATGAATGGTTCAAAACATAGACAGTAAGAAGAGTTATTTTTCTTGTACTTAAGTCAGCATTGTGCCTTTTGTATTTAATTCCGATGCAATTTCTGTGATTCATCGTGAATAAGAAGGTCAGAGTTATACAGTAAACCTGAAGTGAAGCATCGGAATCTATAACTAATGTCACAGGTATGGTTCAAAACATAGACAGTAAGAAGAGTAATTTTTCTTGTAATTAAGTCGGCATTGTGCCTTTTGTATTTATTTCCGATGCAATATCTGTTTTTCATCGTCAATAAGAACGTCAGAGGCATACAGTAGATCTAAAGTGGAGCATCGGAATCTATAACTTGTGTCACAGGAATGGTTCAAGACATAGACAGTAAGAAGAGTCAGTGTTCTTGTACTTAAGTCAGCATTGTGACTTTTCTATTCAATTCCGATGCAATTTCTGTGTTTCATCGTCAATAACAACGTCAGAGGGATACAGTAAACCTGAAGTGAAGCATCGGAATCTATGACTGGTGTCACAGGAATGGTTCAAACATAGACAGTAAGAAGAGTCAGTTTTCTTGTACTTAAGTCGGCATTGTGCCTTTTGTATTTAATTCCGATGCAATTTCTGTGTTTCATCGCCAATAAGAAGGTCAGAGGGATACAGTAACCCTGAAGTGAAGCATCGGAATCTATAACTAGTGTCACAGGAATGGTTCAAAACATAGACAGTAAGAAGAGTCAGTTTTCTTGTACTTAAGTCGGAATTGTGATTTTTGTATTTAATTCCGATGCAATTTCTGTGTTTCATCGTCAAAAAGAAGGTCAGAGGGATACAGTGAACCTGAAGTGAGGCATCGGAATTTATAACTAGTATCACAGTAATGGCTCAAAACATAGACAGTAAGAAGAGTCAGTTTTCTTGTACATAAATCGGCATTGTGCCTTTTATATATAATTCCGATGTAATTTCTTTGTTTCATCGTCAATAAGAAGGTCAGGGGGATACAGTAAACCTGAAGTGAAGCATCGGAATCTATAACTAGTGTCACAGGAATGGTTCAAAACTTACACAGTCAGAAGAGTCAGTTTTCTTGTACTTAAGTCGGCATTGTGCCTATTGTATTTAATTCCGATGCAATTTCTGTGTTTCATCGTCAATAAGAACTTCAGAAGGAATCAGTAAACCTGAAGTGAAGAATCAGAATCTATAACTAGTGTCACAGGGATGGTTCAAAACATAGACAGTAAGAAGAGTCAGTTTTCTTGTACTTAAGTCGGCATTGTGACGTTTGTATTAAATTCCGATGCAATTTCTGTGTTTCATCGTCAATAAGAAGGTGGAGGCATACAGTAAACCTGAAGTGAAGCATCGGAACCTATAACAAGTGTCACAGGTATGGTTCAAAACATAGACAGTAAGAAGAGTCAGTTTTCTTGTACTTAAGTCGGCATTGTGCATTTTGTATTTAATTCCGATGCAATTTCAGTGTTTCATCATCAATAAGAAGGTCAGAGGGATACAGTAAACCTGAAGTGAAGCATCAGAATCTACAACTAGTGTCACAGGAATGGTTCAAAACATAGACAGTAAGAAGAGTCAGTTTACTTGTACTTAAGTCGGCATTGTGCCTTTTCTATTTAATTCCGAATCAATTTCTATGTTTCATTGTCTATAAGAAGGTCGGAGGCATACAGTAAACCTGAAGTGAAGTATCGGAATCTATAACTAGTGTCACAGGAATGGTTCAAAGCATTGACAGTAAGAAGAGTCAGTTATCATGTACTTAAGTCGGCATTGTGATTTTTGTATTTAATTCCGATGCAATTTCTGTGTTTCATCGTCAAAAAGAAGGTCAGAGGGATACAGTGAACCTGAAGTGAGGCATCGGATTTATAACTAGTATCACAGTAACGGCTCAAAACATAGACAGTAAGAAGAGTCAGTTTTCTTGTACATAAATCGGCATTGTGCCTTTTATATTTAATTCCGATGTAATTTCTTTGTTTCATCGTCAATAAGAAGGTCAGAGGGATACAGTAAACCTGAAGTGAAGCATCGGAATCTATAACTAGTGTCACAGGAATGGTTCAAAACTTACACAGTAAGAAGAGTCAGTTTTCTTGTACTTAAGTCGGCATTGTGATTTTTGTATTTAATTCCGATGCAATTTCTGTGTTTCGTCGTCAGTAAGGAGGTCAGAGGCACACAGTAAACCTGAAGTGAAGCATCAGAATCTATAACTATTGTCAGAGGAATGGTTCAAACATAGACAGTAAGAAGAGTCAGTTTTCTTGTACCTAAGTCGGCATTGTGATGTTTGTATTTAATTCCGATGCAATTTCTGTGTTTCGTCGTCAATAAGAAGGTCAGAGGCATACAGTAAACCTGAAGTGAAGCATCGGAATCTATAACAAGTGTCACAGGAATGGTTCAAAACATAGACAGTAAGAAGAGTCAGTTTTCTTGTACCTAAGTCGGCATTGTGATGTTTGTATTTAATTCCGATGCAATTTCTGTGTTTCATCGTCAATAAGAAGGTCAGAGGCATACAGTAAACCTGAAGTGAAGCATCGGAATCTATAACTAGTGTCACAGGAATGGTTCAAAACATAGACAGTAAGAAGAGTCAGTTTTCTTGTACTTAAGTCGGCATTGTGCCTTTTGTATTAATTCCGATGCAATTTTTGTGTTTCATCGTCAATAAGAAGGTCAGAGGGATACAGTAAACCTGAAGTGAAGCATCGGAATCCATAACTAGTGTCACATGAATGGTTCAAAACATAGACAGTAAGAAGAGTCAGTTTTCTTGTACTTAAGTCAGCATTGTGCCTTTTGTATTTAATTCCGAAGCAAATACTGTGTTTCATCGTCACTAAGAAGGTCAGAGGCATACAGTAAACCTGAAGTGAAGCATCGGAATCTATAACTGGTGTCACAGGAATGGTTCAAAACATAGACAGTAAGAGGAGTCAGTTTTCTTGTACTTAAGTGGGCATTGTGCCTTTTGTATTTAATTCCGATGCAATTTTTGAGTTCCATCGTCAATAAGAAGGTCAGAGGGATACAGTAAACCTCAAGTGAAGCATCGGAATCTATAACTAGTGTCACAGGAATGGTTCAAAGCATAGACAGTAAGAAGAGTCAGTCTTCTTGTAGTTAAGTCGGCATTGTGCCTCTTGTATTTAATTCCGATGCAATATCAGTGTTTCATAGTCAATAAGAAAGTCAGAGGCATACAGTAAACCTGAAGTGAAGCATCGGCATCTATAACTAGTGTCACAGGAATGGTTCAAAACATAGACAGTAAGAAGAGTCAGTTTTCTTGTACTTAAGTCGGAATTGTGCCTTTTGTATTTAATTCCGATGCAATTTCTGTGTTTCATCGTCAAAAAGAAGGTCAGAGGGATACAGTGAACCTGAAGTGAAGCATCGGAATCCATAATAAGTGTCACAGTAATGTTTCAAAACATAGACAGTAAGAAGAGTCAGTTTTCTTGTACTTAAATCGGCATTGTGCCTTTTATATTTAATACCGATGTAATTTCTGTGTTTCATCGTCAATAAGAAGGTCAGAGGGATACAGTAAACCTGAAGTGAAGCATCGGAATCTATAACTAGTGTCACAGGAATGGTTCAAAACATAGAAAGTAAGAAGAGTCAGTTTTCTTGTACTGAAGTCGGCCTTGTGCCTTTTGTATTTAATTCCGATGCTATTTCTGTGTTTCATCGTCAATAAGAAGGTCAGAGGGATACAGAAAACTTGAAGTGGGGCATCGGAATCTATAACTAGTGTCACATGAATGGTTCAAAAGATAGACAGTAAGAAGAGTTATTTTTCTTGTACTTAAGTCAGCATTGTGCCTTTTGTATTTAATTCCGATGCAATTTCTGTGATTCATCGTGAATAAGAAGGTCAGAGGTATACAGTAAACCTGAAGTGAAGCATCGGAATCTATAACTAGTGTCACAGGTATGGTTCAAAACATAGACAGTAAGAAGAGTCATTTTTCTTGTAATTAAGTCGGCATTGTGCCTTTTGTATTTATTTCCGATGCAATATCTGTTTTTCATCGTCAATAAGAACGTCAGAGGCATACAGTAGACCTAAAGTGGAGCATCGGAATCTATAACTTGTGTCACAGGAATGGTTCAAGACATAGACAGTAAGAAGAGTCAGTGTTCTTGTACTTAAGTCAGCATTGTGACTTTTCTATTCAATTCCGATGCAATTTCTGTGTTTCATCGTCAAAAAGAAGGTCAGAGGGATACAGTGAACCTGAAGTGAGGCATCGGAATTTATAACTAGTATCACAGTAATGGCTCAAAACATAGACAGTAAGAAGAGTCAGTTTTCTTGTACATAAATCGGCATTGTGCCTTTTATATATAATTCCGATGTAATTTCTTTGTTTCATCGTCAATAGGAAGGTCAGGGGGATACAGTAAACCTGAAGTGAAGCATCGGAATCTATAACTAGTGTCACAGGAATGGTTCAAAACTTACACAGTCAGAAGAGTCAGTTTTCTTGTACTTAAGTCGGCATTGTGCCTATTGTATTTAATTCCGATGCAATTTCTGTGTTTCATCGTCAATAAGAACTTCAGAAGGAATCAGTAAACCTGAAGTGAAGCATCGGAAACTATAACTAGTGTCACAGGAATGATTCAAAGCATAGAGAGTAAGAAGAGTCAATTTTCTTGTACTTAAGTCGGCATTGTGCGTATTGTGTTTAATTCCGATGCAATATATGTGTTTCATCGTCACTAAGAAGGTCAGAGGGATACAGTAAACCTGAAGTGAAGCATCGGAATCCATAACTAGTGTAACAGGAATGGTTCAAAACATAGACAGTAAGAAGAGTCAGTTTTCTTGTACTTAAGTCGGCATTGTACCTTTTGTATTTAATTCCGAAGCAATTTCTGTGTTTCATCGTCAGTAAGAAGGTCAGAGGGATACAGCAAACCTTGAGTAAAGCATCGGAACCTATAACGAGTGTCACATGAATGGTTCAAAACATAGACAGTAAGAAGGGTCAGTTGTCTTGTACATAGGTCGGCATTGTGCGTTTTGTATGTAATTCCGATGCAATTTCTGTGTTTCATCGTCAATAAGGAGGTCAGAGGGATACAGTAAAGCTGAAGTGAAGAATCAGAATCTATAACTAGTGTCACAGGAATGGTTCAAAACATAGACAGTAAGAAGAGTCAGTTTTCTTGTACTTAAGTCGGCATTGTGACGTTTGTACTAAATTCCGATGCAATTTCTGTGTTTCATCGTCAATAAGAAGGTCAGAGGCATACAGTAAACATGAAGTGAAGCATCGGAACCTATAACAATTGTCACAGGTATGGTTCAAAACATAGACAGTAAGAAGAGTCAGTTTTCTTGTACTTAAGTCGGCATTGTGCATTTTGTATTTAATTCCGATGCAATTTCAGTGTTTCATCATCAATAAGAAGGTCAGAGGGATACAGTAAACCTGAAGTGAAGCATCGGAATCTATAACTAGTGTCACAGGAATGGTTCAAAACGTAGACAGTAAGAAGAGTCAGTTTACTTGTACTTAAGTCGGCATTGTGCCTTTTCTATTTAATTCCGAATCAATTTCTATGTTTCATTGTCTATAAGAAGGTCGGAGGCATACAGTAAACCTGAAGTGAAGCATCGGAATCTATAACTAGTGTCACAGGAATGGTTCAAAGCATTGACAGTAAGAAGAGTCAGTTATCATGTACTTAAGTCGGCATTGTGCCTTTTGTATTTAATTGCGACGCAATTTCTGTGTTTCATCGTCAATAAGAAGGTCAGAGGGATACAGTAAACCTGAAGTGAAGCATCGGAATCTATAACTAGTGTCACAGGAATGGTTCAAAGCATAGACAGTAAGAAGAGTCAGTTTTCTTGTACTTAAGACGGCAATGTGCGTTTTATATTTAATTCTGATGCAATTTTTGTGTTTCATCGTCAATAAGATGTTCAGAGGGACACAAGATAACCCGAAGTGAAGCATCGGAATCTATAACTAGTGTCACAGAAATGGTTCAAATCAAAGACAGTAAGAAGTGTCAGTCATCTTGTACTTAAGTCGGCATTGTGCCTTTTGTATTTAATACCGAAGCAATTTCTGTGTTTCATCGTCAGTAAGGAGGTCAGAGGGATACAGTAAACCTTAAGTAAAGCATCGGAACCTATAACGAGTGTCACATGAATGGTTCAAAGCATAGACAGTAAGAAGAGTCAGTTATCTTGTACTTAGGTCGGCATTGTGCCTTTTGTATTTAAATCCGATGCAATTTCTGTGTTTTATCGTCAATAAGGAGGTCAGAGGGATACAGTAAACCTGAAGTGAAGCATCATAATCTATAACTAGTGTCACAGGAATGGTTCAAAACATAGACAGTAAGAAGGGTCCGTTTTCTTGTACTTAAGTCGGCATTGTGATGTTTGAATTTAATTACGATGCATTTTCTGTGTTTCATCGTCAATAAGAAGGTCAGAGGCATACAGTAAACCTGAAGTGAAGCATCGGAATCTATAACAAGTGTCACAGAGATGGTTCAAAACATAGACAGTAAGAAGAGTCAGTTTTCTTGTACTTAAGTCGGCATCGTGCCTTTTGTGTTAATTCCGATGCAATTTCGGTGTTTCATCGTCAATAAGAACTTCAGAGGGATACAGTGAACCTGAAATGAAGCAACGGAATCTATAACTAGAGTCACAGGAATGGTTCAAAACATAGACAGTAAGAAAAGTCAGTTTTCTTGTACTTAAGTCGGCATTGTGCCTTTTGTATTCAATTCCGATGAAATTTCTGTGTTTCGTCGTCAATAAGAAGGTCAGAGGGATACAGTAAACCTGAAGTGAATTATCGGAATCTATAACTAGTGTCACATGAATGGTTCAAAACATAGACAGTAAGAAGAGTCAGTTTTCTTGTACTTAAGTCGGCATTGTGCCTTTTCTATTTAATTCCGATGCAATTTCTGGGTTTCATCGTCAATAAGAAGGTCAGAGGCATACAGTAAACCTGAAGTGAAGCATCGGAATCTATAACAAGTGTCACAGGAATGGTTCCAAACATAGACAGTAAGAAGAGTCAGTTTTCTTGTACTTAAGTCGGCATTGTGCCTTTTGTATTAATTCCAATGCAATTTCGGTGTTTCATCGTCAATAAAAAGTTCAGAGGGATACAGTGAACCTGAAATGAAGCATCGGAATCTATAACTAGTGTCACAGGAATGGTTCAAAACATAGACAGTAAGAAGAGTCAGTTTTCTTGTACTTAAGTTGGCATTGTGCCTTTTGTATTTAATTCCGATGCAATTTCTGTGTTTCATCGTCAATAAGAAGGTCAGAGGGATACAGTAAACCTGAAGTGAAGCATCGGAATCCATAACTAGTGTCACATGAATGGTTCAAAACATAGACAGTAAGAAGAGTCGGTTTTCTTGTACTTAAGTCAGCATTGTGCCTTTTGTATTTAATTCCGAAGCAAATACTGTGTTTCATCGTCACTAAGAAGGTGAGAGGCATACAGCAAACCTGAAGTGAAGCATCGGAATCTATAACTGGTGTCACAGGAATGGTTCAAAACATAGACAGTAAGAGGAGTCAGTTTTCTTGTACTTAAGTCGGCATTGTGCCTTTTGTATTTAATTTCGATGCAATTTTTGTGTTTCATCGTCAATAAGAAGGTCAGAGGGATACAGTAAACCTCAAGTGAAGCATCGGACTCTATAACTAGTGTCACAGGAATGGTTCAAAGCATAGACAGTAAGAAGAGTCACTCTTCTTGTAGTTAAGTCGGCATTGTGCCTCTTGTATTTAATTCCGATGCAATTTCAGTGTTTCATAGTCAATAAGAAAGTCAGAGGCATACAGTAAACCTGAAGTGAAGCATCGGCATCTATAACTAGTGTCACAGGAATGGTTCAAAACATAGACAGTAAGAAGAGTTACTTTTCTTGTACTTAAGTCGGAATTGTGCCTTTTGTATTTAATTCCGATGCAATTTCTGTGTTTCATCGTCAAAAAGAAGGTCAGAGGGATACAGTGAACCTGAAGTGAAGCATCGGAATCTATAACTAGTGTCACAGTAATGGTTCAAATCATAGACAGTAAGAAGAGTCAGTTTTCTTTTACTTAAATCGGCATTGTGCCTTTTATATTTAATACCGATGTAATTTCTTTGTTTCATCGTCAATAAGAAGGTCAGAGGGATACAGTAAACCTGAAGTGAAGCATCGGAACCTATAACGAGTGTCACATGAATGGTTCAAAACATAGACAGTAAGAAGAGTCAGTTTTCTTGTACTTAGGTCGGAATTGTGCGTTTTGTATGTAATTCCGATGCAATTTCTGTGTTTCATCGTCAATAAGGAGGTCAGAGGGATACAGTAAACCTGAAGTGACGCATCAGAATCTATAACTAGTGTCACAGGAATGGTTCAAAACATAGACAGTAAGAAGAGTCAGTTTTCTTGTACTTAAGTCGGCATTGTGCATTTTGTATTTAATTCCGATGCAATTTCTATGTTTCATCGTCTATAAGAAGGTCGGAGGGATACAGTAAACCTGAAGTGAAGCATTGGAATCTATAACTAGTGTCACAGGAATGGTTCAAAGCATTGACAGTAAGAAGAGTCAGTTATCTTGTACTTAAGTCGGCATTGTGCCTTTTGTATTTAATTCCGACGCAATTTCTGTGTTTCATCGTCAATAAGAAAGTCAGAGGGATTCAGTGAACCTCAAGTGAAGCATCGGAATCTATAACTAGTGTCACAGGAATGGTTCAAAGCATAGACAGTTAGAAGAGTCAGTTTTCTTGTACTTAAGTCGGCATTGTGCGTTTTATATTTTATTCTGATGCAATTTTTGTGTTTCATCGTCAATAAGAAGTTCAGAGGGACACAGTAAACCTGAAGTGAAGCATCGGAATCTATAACTAGTGTCACAGAAATGGTTCAAATCACAGACAGTAAGAAGTGTCAGTTATCTTGTACTTAAGACGGCATTGTGCCTTTTGTATTTAATACCGAAGCAATTTCTGTGTTTCATCGTCAGTAAGAAGGTCAGAGGGATACAGTAAACCTGAAGTAAAGGATCGGAATCTATATTGAGTGTCACATGAATGGTTCAAAACATAGACAGTCAGAACAGTCAGTTTTCTTATACTTAGGACGGCATTGTGCCTTTTGTATTTAATTCCGATGCAATTTCTGTGTTTCATCGTCAATAAGGAGGTCAGAGGGATACAGTAAACCTGAAGTGAAGCATCATAATCTGTAACTAGTGTCACAGGAATGGTTCAAAACATAGACAGTAAGAAGAGTCTTTTTGCCTGTACTTAAGTCGGCATTGTGATGTTTGTATTTAATTCCGATGCAATTTCTGTGTTTCATCGTCAATAAGAAGGTCAGAAGCATACAGTAAACGTGAAGTGAAGCATCGGAATCTATAACAAGTGTCACAGGAATGGTTCAAAGCATAGACAGTAAGAAGAGTCAGTTTTCTTGTACTTAAGTCGGCATTGTGCCTTTTGTATTAATTCCGATGCAATTTCGGTGTTTCATCGTCAATAAGAAGTTCAGAGGGATACAGTGAACCTGAAATGAAGCATCGGAATCTATAACTAGTGTCACAGGTATGGTTCAAAACATAGACAGTAAGAAGAGTCAGTTTTCTTGTACTTAAGTAGGCATTGTGCCTTTTGTATTTAATTCCGATGCAATTTCTGTGTTTCATCGTCAATAAGGAGGTCAGAGGGATACAGTAAACCTGAAGTAAAGCATCGGAATCTATAACTCGTGTCACATGAATGGTTCAAAACATAGACAGTAAGAAGAGTCAGTTATCTTGTACTTAAGTCGGCATTGTGCCTTTTCTATTTAATTCCGATGCAATTTCTATGTTTCATCGTCTATAAGAAGGTCGGAGGGATACAGTAAACCTGAAATGAAGCATCGGAATCTATAACTAGTGTCACAGGAATGGTTCAAAACATAGACAGTAAGAAGAGTCAGTTTTCTTGTACTTAAGTCGGCATTGTGCCTTTTCTATTTAATTCCGATGCAATTTCTATGTTTCATCGTCTATAAGAAGGTCGGAGGGATACAGTAAACCAGAAGTGAAGTATCGGAATCTATAACTAGTGTCACAGGAATGGTTCAAAACATAGACAGTAAGAAGAGTCAGTTTTCTTGTACTTAAGTCGGCATTGTGATGTTTGTATTTAATTCCGATGCAATTTCTGTGTTTCATCGTCAATAAGAATGTCAGTGGGATACAGTAACCCTGAAGTGAAGCATCGGAATCTATAACTAGTGTCACAGGAATGGTTCAAAACATAGACAGTAAGAAGAGTCAATTTTCTTGTACTTAAGTCGGCATTGTGCCTTTTGTATTAATTCCGATGCAATTTCGGTGTTTCATTGTCAATAAGAAGTTCAGAGGGATACAGTGAACCTGAAATGAAGCATCGGAATCTATAACTAGTGTCACAGGAATGGTTCAAAACATAGACAGTAAGAAGAGTCAGTTTTCTTGTACTTAAGTCGGCATTGTGCCTTTTGTATTTAATTCGGATGCAATTTCTGTGTTTCATCGTCAATAAGATTGTCAGAGGGATACAGTAAACCTGAAGTGAAGCATCGGAATCCATAACTAGTGTCACATGAATGGTTCAAAACATAGACAGTAAGAAGAGTCAGTTTTCTTGTACTTAAGTCAGCATTGTGCCTTTTGTATTTAATTCCGAAGCAAATACTGTGTTTCATCGTCACTAAGAAGGTCAGAGGCATACAGTAAACCTGAAGTGAAGCATCGGAATCTATAACTGGTGTCACAGGAATGGTTCAAAACATAGACAGTAAGAGGAGTCAGTTTTCTTGTACTTAAGTCGGCATTGTGCCTTTTGTATTTGATTCCGATGCAATTCTTGTGTTTCATCGTCAATAAGAATGTCAGAGGGATACAGTAAACCTCAAGTGAAGCATCGGAATCTATAACTAGTTGCACAGGAATGGTTCAAAGCATAGACAGTAAGAAGAGTCAGTTTTCTTGTAGTTAAGTCGGCATTGTGCCTCTTGTATTTAATTCCGATGCAATTTCAGTGTTTCATAGTCAATAAGAAAGTCAGAGGCATACAGTAAACCTGAAGTGAAGCATCGGCATCTATAACTAGTGTCACAGGAATGGTTCAAAACATAGACAGTAAGAAGAGTCAGTTTTCTTGTACTTAAGTCGGAATTGTGCCTTTTGTATTTAATTCCGATGCAATTTCTGTGTTTCATCGTCAAAAAGAAGGTCAGAGGGATACAGTGAACCTGAAGTGAAGCATCGGAATCTATAACTAGTGTCACAGTAATGGTTCAAAACACAGACAGTAAGAAGAGTCAGTTTTCTTGTACTTAAATCGGCATTGTGCCTTTTATATTTAATACCGATGTAATTTCTGTGTTTCATCGTCAATAAGAAGGTCAGAGGGATACAGTAAACCTGAAGTGAAGCATCGGAATCTATAACTAGTGTCACAGGAATGGTTCAAAACATAGACAGTAAGAAGAGTCACTTTTCTAGTACTGAAGTCGGCCTTGTGCCTTTTGTATTTAATTCCGATGCTATTTCTGTGTTTCATCGTCAATAAGAAGGTCAGAGGGATACAGAAAACTTGAAGTGTAGCATCGGAATCTATAACTAGTGTCACTTGAATGGTTCAAAACATACACAGTAAGAAGAGTCAGTTTTCTTGTACTTAAGTCAGCATTGTGCCTTTTGTATTTAATTCCGATGCAATTTCTGTGATTCATCGTGAATAAGAAGGTCAGAGGTATACAGTAAACCTGAAGTGAAGCATCGGAATCTATAACTAGTGTCACAGGTATGGTTCAAAACATAGACAGTAAGAAGAGTCATTTTTCTTGTAATTAAGTCGGCATTGTGCCTTTTGTATTTATTTCCGATGCAATATCTGTTTTTCATCGTCAATAAGAAGGTCAGAGGGATACAGTAGACCTAAATTAAAGCATCGGCATCTATAACTTGTGTCACAGGAATGGTTCAAGACATAGACAGTAAGAAGAGTCAGTGTTCTGTACTTAAGTCAGCATTGTGAATTTTCTATTTAATTCCGATGCAATTTCTGTGTATCATCGTCAATAAGAACGTCAGAGGGATACAGTAAACCTGAAGTGAAGCATCGGAATCTATGACTAGTGTCACAGGAATGGTTCAAACATAGACAGTAAGAAGAGTCAGTTTTCTTGTACTTAAGTCGGCATTGTGCCTTTTGTATTTAATTCTAATGCAATTTTTGTGTTTCATCGTCAATAAGAAAGTCAGAGGGATACAGTAGACCTGAAGTGAAGCATCGGAATCTATAACTAGTGTCACAGGAATGGTTCAAAGCATAGACAGTAAGAAGAGTCAGTTTTCTTGTACTTAAGTCGGCATTGTGCGTTTTATATTTAATTCCGATGCAATTTTAGTGTTTCATCGTCAATAAGAAGGTCAGAGGGAAACAGTAAACCTCAAGTGAAGCATCGGAATCTATGACTAGTGTCACAGGAATGGTTCAAAACATAGACAGTAAGAAGAGTCAGTTTTCTTGTACTTAGGTCGGCATTGTGCCTTTTGTATTTAACTCCAATGCAATTTCTGTGTTTCATCGTCATTAAGGAGGTCAGAGGGATACAGTAAACCTGAAGTGAAGCATCAGAATCTATAACTAGTGTCAGAGGAATGGTTCAAAACATAGACAGTAAGATGAGTCAGTTTTCTTGTACCTAAGTCGGCATTGTGATGTTTGTATTTAATTCCGATGCAATTTCTGTGTTTCGTCGTCAATAAGAAGGTCAGAGGCATACAGTAAACCTGAAGTAAAGCATCGGAATCTATATCGAGTGTCACATGAATGGTTCAAAACATAGACAGTAAGAAGAGTGAGTTTTATTGTACTTAAGTCGGCATTGTGCCTTTTGCATTTAATTCCGAAGCAATTTCTGTGTTTCATCGTCAGTAAGAAGGTCAGAGGGATACAGTAAACCTGAAGTAAAGCATTGGAATCTATAACGAGTGTCACATGAATGGTACAAAACATAGACAGTAAGAAGAGTCAGTTATCTTGTACTTAGGTCGGCATTGTGCCTTTTGTATTTAATTCCGATGCAATTTCTGTGTTTCATCGTCAATAAGGAGGTCAGAGGCATACAGTAAACCTTAAGTGAAGCATCAGAATCTATAACTAGTGTCAGAGGAATGGTTCAAACATAGACAGTAAGAAGAGTCAGTTTTATGTACCTAAGTCGGCATTGTGATGTTTGTATTTAATTCCGATGCAATTTCTGTGTTTCGTCGTCAATAAGAAGGTCAGAGGCATACAGTAAACCTGAAGTGAAGCATCGGAATCTATAACAAGTGTCACAGGAATGGTTCAAAACATAGACAGTAAGAAGAGTCAGTTTTCTTAAACCTAAGTCGGCATTGTGATGTTTGTATTTAATTCCGATGCAATTTCTGTGTTTCATCGTCAATAAGAAGGTCAGAGGCATACTGTAAACCTGAAGTGAAGCATCGGAATCTATAACTAGTGTCACAGGAATGGTTCAAAACATAAACAGTAAGAAGAGTCAGTTTTCTTGTACTTATGTCGGCATTGTGCCTTTTGTATTAATTCCGATGCAATTTCTGTGTTTCATCGTCAATAAGAAGGTCAGAGGGATACAGTAAACCTGAAGTGAAGCATCGGAATCCATAACTAGTGTCACATGAATGGTTCAAAACATAGACAGTAAGAAGAGTCAGTTTTCTTGTACTTAAGTCAGCATTGTGCCTTTTGTATTTAATTCCGAAGCAAATACTGTGTTTCATCGTCACTAAGAAGGTCAGAGGCATACAGTAAACCTGAAGTGAAGCATCGGAATCTATAACTGGTGTCACAGGAATGGTTCAAAACATAGACAGTAAGAGGAGTCAGTTTTCTTGTACTTAAGTCGGCATTGTGCCTTTTGTATTTAATTCCGATGCAATTTTTGAGTTCCCTCGTCAATAAGAAGGTCAGAGGGATACAGTAAACCTCAAGTGAAGCATCGGAATCTATAACTAGTGTCACAGGAATGGTTCAAAGCATAGACAGTAAGAAGAGTCAGTCTTCTTGTAGTTAAGTCGGCATTGTGCCTCTTGTATTTAATTCCGATGCAATTTCAGTGTTTCATAGTCAATAAGAAAGTCAGACGCATACAGTAAACCTGAAGTGAAGCATCGGCATCTATAACTAGTGTCACAGGAATGGTTCAAAACATAGACAGTAAGAAGAGTCAGTTTTCTTGTACTTAAGTCGGAATTGTGCCTTTTGTATTTAATTCCGATGCAATTTCTGTGTTTCATCGTGAAAAAGAAGGTCAGAGGGATACAGTGAACCTGAAGTGAAGCATCGGAATCTATAACTAGTGTCACAGGAATGGTTCAAAACATAGACAGTAAGAAGAGTCAGTTTTCTTGTATTTAAGTCGGCATTGTGCATTTTGTATTTAATTCCGATGCAATTTCAGTGTTTCATCATCAATAAGAAGGTCAGAGGGATACAGCAAACCTGAAGTGAAGCATCGGAATCTATAACTAGTGTCACAGGAATGGTTCAAAACATAGACAGTAAGAAGAGTCAGTTTTCTTGTACTTAAGTCGGCAATGTGCCTTTTCTATTTAATTCCGATGCAATTTCTATGTTTCATCGTCTATAAGAAGGACGGAGGGATAAAGTAAACCTAAAGTGAAGCATCGGAATCTATAACTAGTGTCACAGGAATGGTTCAAAACATTGACAGTAAGAAGAGTCAGTTATCTTGTACTTAAGTCGGCATTGTGCCTTTTGTATTTAATTCCGAAGCAATTTCTGTGTTTCATCGTCAATAAGAGGGTCAGAGGGATACAGTAAACCTGAAGTAAAGCATCGGAATCTATAACGAGTGTCACATGAATGGTTCAAAACATAGACAGTAAGAAGAGTGACTTTTATTGTACTTAAGTCGGCATTGTGCGTTTTGTATTTAATTCCGATGCAACTTCGGTGTTTCATCGTCAATAAGAAGGTCAGAGGGATACAGTGAACCTGAAGTGAAGCATCGGAACCTATAACTAGTGTCACAGGAATGGTTCAAAGCATAGACAGTAAGAAGAGTCAGTTTTCTTGTACTTAAGTCGGCATTGTGATTTTTGTATTTAATTCCGATGCAATTTCTGTGTTTCATCGTCAAAAAGAAGGTCAGAGGGATACAGTAACCCTGAAGTAAAGCATCGGAATCTATAACTAGTGTCACAGGAATGGTTCAAAACATAGACAGTAAGAAGAGTCAGTTTTCTTGTACTTAAGTCGGAATTGTGCCTTTTGTATTTAATTCCGATGCAATTTCTGTGTTTCATCGTCAAAAAGAAGGTCAGAGGGATACAGTGAACCTGAAGTGAAGCATCGGAATCCATTACTAGTATCACAGTAATGGTTCAAAACATAGACAGTGAGAAGAGTCAGTTTTCTTATACTTAAATCGGCATTGTGCCTTTTATATTTAATTCCGATGTAATTTCTTTGTTTCATCGTCAATAAGAAGGTCAGAGCGATACCGTAAACCTGAAGTGAAGCATCGGAATCTATAACTAGTGTCACAGGAATGGTTCAAAACTTACACGGTAAGAAGAGTCAGTTTTCTTGTACTTAAGTCGGCATTGTGCCTATTGTATTTAATTCCGATGCAATTTCTGTGTTCCATCGTCAATAAGAACTTCAGAAGGATACAGTAAACCTGAAGTGAAGCATCGGAAAGTATAACTAGTGTCACAGCAATGATTCAAAGCATAGAGAGTAAGAAGAGTCAATTTTCTTGTACTTAAGTCGGCATTGTGCGTTTTGTGTTTAATTCCGATGCAATATCTGTGTTTCATCGTCAATAAGAAGGTCAGAGGGATACAGTAAACCTGAAGTGAAGCATCGGAATCCATAATTAGTGTCACAGGAATGGTTTAAAACATAGACAGTAAGAAGAGTCAGTTTTCTTGTACTTAAGTCGACATTGTGCCTTTTGCATTTAATTCCTACGCAATTTCTGTGTTTCATCGTCAATAAGAAGGTCAGAGGGAAACAGTAAACCTGAAGTGAAGCATCGGAATCTATAACTAGTGTCACAGGAATGGTTCAAAGCATAGACAGTAAGAAGAGTCAGTTTTCTTGTACATTAGTCGGCATTGTGCGTTTTATATTTAATTCCAATGCAATTTTTGAATTTCATCGTCAATAAGAAGGTCAGAGGGAAACAGTAAACCTGAAGTAAAGCATCGGAATCTATAACGAGTGTCACATGAATGGTTCAAAACATAGACAGTAAGAAGAGTGAGTTTTATTGTACTTAAGTCGGCATTGTGCGTTTTGTATTTAATTCCGATGCAACTTCGGTGTTTCATCGTCAATAAGAAGGTCAGAGGGATACAGTGAACCTGAAGTGAAGCATCGGAACCTATAACTAGTGTCACAGGAATGGATCAAAGCATAGACAGTAAGAAGAGTCAGTTTTCTTGTACTTAAGTCGGCATTGTGATTTTTGTATTTAATTCCGATGCAATTTCTGTGTTTCATCGTCAAAAAGAAGGTCAGAGGGATACAGTAACCCTGAAGTAAAGCATCGGAATCTATAACTAGTGTCACAGGAATGGTTCAAACATAGACAGTAAGAAGAGTCAGTTTTCTTGTACTTAAGTCGGAATTGTGCCTTTTGTATTTAATTCCGATGCAATCGTCAAAAAGAAGGTCAGAGGGATACAGTGAACCTGAAGTGAAGCATCGGAATCCATTACTAGTATCACAGTAATGGTTCAAAACATAGACAGTGAGAAGAGTCAGTTTTCTTATACTTAAATCGGCATTGTGCCTTTTATATTTAAATTCCGATGTAATTTCTTTGTTTCATCGTCAATAAGAAGGTCAGAGCGATACAGTAAACCTGAAGTGAAGCATCGGAATCTATAACTAGTGTCACAGGAATGGTTCAAAACTTACACGGTAAGAAGAGTCAGTTTTCTTGTACTTAGGTCAGCATTGTGCGTTTTTGTATGTAATTCCGATGCAATTTCTGTGTTTCATCGTCAATAAGGAGGTCAGAGGGATACAGTAAACCTGAAATGAAGCATCAGAATCTATAACTGGTGTCACAGGGAATGGTACAAAACATAGGACATTAAGAAGAGGCAGTTTTCTTGTACTTAAGTCGGCATTGTGGACGTTTGTATTTAATTCCGATGCCATTTCTGTGTTTCATCGTCAATAAGAAGGTTCAGAGGCATACAGTAAACCTGAAGTGAAGCATCGGAATCTATAACAAGTGTCACAGGTATGGTTCAAAACATAGACAGTAAGAAGAGTCAGTTTTCCTTGTACTTAAGTCGGCATTGTGCATTTTGTAATTATTTCCCGATGCAATTTCAGTGTTTCATCATCAATAACAAGGTCAGAGGATACAGTAAACCTGAAGTGAACCATCGGAATCTATTACTAGTGCCACAGGAATGGTTCAAAACATAGGCAGTAAGAAGATTCAGTTTTCTTGTACTTAAGTCGGCATTGTGCCTTTTCTATTTAATTCCGATGCAATTTCTATGTTTCATCGTCTATAAAGAAGGTCGGAGGGATACAGTAAACCTGAAGTAGAAGCATCGGAATCTATAACTAGTGTCACAGGAATGGTTCAAAGCATTGACAGTAAGAAGAGTCAGTTATCTTGTACTTAAGTCGGCATTGTGCCTTTTGTATTTAATTCCGACGCAATTTTCTGTGTTTCATCGTCCAATAAGAAAGTCAGAGGGATACAGTAAACCTGAAGTGAAGCATCGGAATCTATAACTAGTGTCACAGGAATAGTTCAAAACATAGACAGTGAGAAGAGTCAGTTTTTCTTGTACTTAAGTCGGCATTGTTCGATTTATATTTAATTCTGATGCAATTTTTGTGTTTCATCGTCAATAAGAAGTTCAGAGGGACACAGTTAAACCTGAAGTGAAGCATCGGAATCTATAACTAGTGTCACAGGAATGGTTCAAAACATTGACAGTAAGAAGAGTCAGTTATCTTGTGCTTAAGTCGGCATTGTGCCTTTTGTATTTAATTCCGAAGCAATTTCTGTGTTTCATCGTCAATAACAAGGTCAGAGGGATACAGTAAACCTGAAGTAAAGCATCGGAATCTATATCGAGTGTCACATGAATGGTTCCAAAACATAGACAGTAAGATGAGTGAGTTTTATTGTACTTAAGTCGGCATTGTGCCTTTTGTATATAATTCCGAAGCAATTTCTGTGTTTCATCGTCAGTAAGAAGGTCAGAGGGATACAGTAAGCCTGAAGTAAAGCATCGGAATCGATAACGAGTGTCACATGAATGTTTCAAAAACATAGACAGTAAGAAGAGTCAGTTATCTTGTACTTAGGTCGGCATTGTGCCTTTTGTATTTAATTCCAATGCAATTTCTGTGTTTCATCGTCAATAAGGAGGTCAGAGGGATACAGTAAACCTGAAGTGAAGCAGCTGAATCTATAACTAGTGTCAGAGGAATGGTTCAAACATAGACAGTAAGAAGAGTCAGTTTTCTTGTACCTAAGTCGGCATTGTGATGTTTGTATTTTAATTCCGATGCAATTTCTGTGTTTCGTCGTCAATAAGAAGGTCAGAGGCATACAAAAAACCTGAAGTGAAGCATCGGAATCTATAACAAGTGTCACAGGAAATGGTTCAAAACATAGACAGTAAGAAGAGTCCAGTTTTCTTGTACTTAAGTCGGCATTGTGCATTTTGTATTAATTCCGATGCAATTTCAGTGTTTCATCATCAATAAGAAGGTCAGAGGGGATACAGTAAACCTGAAGTGAAGCATCGGAATCTATAACTAGTGTCACAGGAATGGTTCAAAAACATAGACAGTAAGAAGAGTCAGTTTTCTTGTACTTAAGTCGGCAATGTGCCTTTTCTATTTAATTCCGATGCAATTTCTATGTTTCATCGTCTATAAGAAGGTCGGAGGGATAAAGTAAACCTGAAGTGAAGCATCGGAATCTATAACTAGTGTCACAGGAATGGTTCAAAACATTGACAGTAAGAAGAGTCAGTTATCTTGTACTTAAGTCGGCATTGTGCCTTTTGTATTTAATTCCAAAGCAATTTCTGTGTTTCATCGTCAATAAGAGGGTCAGAGGGATACAGTAAACCTCAAGTAAAGCATCGGAATCTATAACGAGTGTCACATGAATGGTTTCAAACATAGACAGTAAGAAGAGTGAGTTTTATTGTACTTAAGTCGGCATTGTGCGTTTTGTATTTAATTCCGATGCAATTTCGGTGTTTCATCGTCAATAAGAAGGTCAGAGGGATACAGTGAACCTGAAGTGAAGCATCGGAATCTATAACTAGTGTCACAGGAATGGTTCAAAGCATAGACAGTAAGAAGAGTCAGTTTTCTTGTACTTAAGTCGGCATTGTGATTTTTGTATTTAATTCCGCTGCAATTTCTGTGTTTCATCGTCAATAAAAAGGTCAGAGGGATACAGTAACCCTGAAGTGAAGCATCAGAATCTATAACTAGTGTCACAGGAATGGTTCAAAACATAGACAGTAAGAAGAGTCAGTTTTCCTGTACTTAAGTCGGAATTGTGCCTTTTATATTTAATTCCGATGTAATTTCTTTGTTTCATCGTCAATAAGAAGGTCAGAGCGATACCGTAAACCTGAAGTGAAGCATCGGAATCTATAACTAGTGTCACAGGAATGGTTCAAAACTTACACGGTAAGAAGAGTCAGTTTTCTTGTACTTAAGTCGGCATTGTGCCTATTGTATTTAATTCCGATGCAATTTCTGTGTTCCATCGTCAATAAGAACTTCAGAAGGATACAGTAAACCTGAAGTGAAGCATCGGAAACTATAACTAGTGTCACAGCAATGATTCAAAGCATAGAGAGTAAGAAGAGTCAATTTTCTTGTACTTAAGTCGGCATTGTGCGTTTTGTGTTTAATTCCGATGCAATATCTGTGTTTCATCGTCAATAAGAAGGTCAGAGGGATACAGTAAACCTGAAGTGAAGCATCGGAATCCATAATTAGTGTCACAGGAATGGTTTAAAACATAGACAGTAAGAAGAGTCAGTTTTCTTGTACTTAAGTCGACATTGTGCCTTTTGCATTTAATTCCTACGCAATTTCTGTGTTTCATCGTCAATAAGAAGGTCAGAGGGAAACAGTAAACCTGAAGTGAAGCATCGGAATCTATAACTAGTGTCACAGGAATGGTTCAAAGCATAGACAGTAAGAAGAGTCAGTTTTCTTGTACATTAGTCGGCATTGTGCGTTTTATATTTAATTCCAATGCAATTTTTGTATTTCATCGTCAATAAGAAGGTCAGAGGGAAACAGTAAACCTGAAGTAAAGCATCGGAATCTATAACGAGTGTCACATGAATGGTTCAAAACATAGACAGTAAGAAGAGTGAGTTTTATTGTACTTAAGTCGGCATTGTGCGTTTTGTATTTAATTCCGATGCAACTTCGGTGTTTCATCGTCAATAAGAAGGTCAGAGGGATACAGTGAACCTGAAGTGAAGCATCGGAACCTATAACTAGTGTCACAGGAATGGATCAAAGCATAGACAGTAAGAAGAGTCAGTTTTCTTGTACTTAAGTCGGCATTGTGATTTTTGTATTTAATTCCGATGCAATTTCTGTGTTTCATCGTCAAAAAGAAGGTCAGAGGGATACAGTAACCCTGAAGTAAAGCATCGGAATCTATAACTAGTGTCACAGGAATGGTTCAAAACATAGACAGTAAGAAGAGTCAGTTTTCTTGTACTTAAGTCGGAATTGTGCCTTTTGTATTTAATTCCGATGCAATTTCTGTGTTTCATCGTCAAAAAGAAGGTCAGAGGGATACAGTGAACCTGAAGTGAAGCATCGGAATCCATTACTAGTATCACAGTAATGGTTCAAAACATAGACAGTGAGAAGAGTCAGTTTTCTTATACTTAAATCGGCATTGTGCCTTTTATATTTAATTCCGATGTAATTTCTTTGTTTCATCGTCAATAAGAAGGTCAGAGCGATACAGTAAACCTGAAGTGAAGCATCGGAATCTATAACTAGTGTCACAGGAATGGTTCAAAACTTACACGGTAAGAAGAGTCAGTTTTCTTGTACTTAGGTCGGCATTGTGCGTTTTGTATGTAATTCCGATGCAATTTCTGTGTTTCATCGTCAATAAGGAGGTCAGAGGGATACAGTAAACCTGAAATGAAGCATCAGAATCTATAACTGGTGTCACAGGAATGGTACAAAACATAGACATTAAGAAGAGTCAGTTTTCTTGTACTTAAGTCGGCATTGTGACGTTTGTATTTAATTCCGATGCCATTTCTGTGTTTCATCGTCAATAAGAAGGTCAGAGGCATACAGTAAACCTGAAGTGAAGCATCGGAATCTATAACAAGTGTCACAGGTATGGTTCAAAACATAGACAGTAAGAAGAGTCAGTTTTCTTGTACTTAAGTCGGCATTGTGCATTTTGTAATTATTTCCGATGCAATTTCAGTGTTTCATCATCAATAACAAGGTCAGAGGGATACAGTAAACCTGAAGTGAACCATCGGAATCTATTACTAGTGCCACAGGAATGGTTCAAAACATAGGCAGTAAGAAGATTCAGTTTTCTTGTACTTAAGTCGGCATTGTGCCTTTTCTATTTAATTCCGATGCAATTTCTATGTTTCATCGTCTATAAGAAGGTCGGAGGGATACAGTAAACCTGAAGTGAAGCATCGGAATCTATAACTAGTGTCACAGGAATGGTTCAAAACATTGACAGTAAGAAGAGTCAGTTATCTTGTACTTAAGTCGGCATTGTGCCTTTTGTATTTAATTCCGACGCAATTTCTGTGTTTCATCGTCAATAAGAAAGTCAGAGGGATACAGTAAACCTGAAGTGAAGCATCGGAATCTATAACTAGTGTCACAGGAATAGTTCAAAACATAGACAGTGAGAAGAGTCAGTTTTCTTGTACTTAAGTCGGCATTGTTCGATTTATATTTAATTCTGATGCAATTTTTGTGTTTCATCGTCAATAAGAAGTTCAGAGGGACACAGTAAACCTGAAGTGAAGCATCGGAATCTATAACTAGTGTCACAGGAATGGTTCAAAACATTGACAGTAAGAAGAGTCAGTTATCTTGTGCTTAAGTCGGCATTGTGCCTTTTGTATTTAATTCCGAAGCAATTTCTGTGTTTCATCGTCAATAACAAGGTCAGAGGGATACAGTAAACCTGAAGTAAAGCATCGGAATCTATATCGAGTGTCACATGAATGGTTCAAAACATAGACAGTAAGATGAGTGAGTTTTATTGTACTTAAGTCGGCATTGTGCCTTTTGTATATAATTCCGAAGCAATTTCTGTGTTTCATCGTCAGTAAGAAGGTCAGAGGGATACAGTAAGCCTGAAGTAAAGCATCGGAATCGATAACGAGTGTCACATGAATGTTTCAAAACATAGACAGTAAGAAGAGTCAGTTATCTTGTACTTAGGTCGGCATTGTGCCTTTTGTATTTAATTCCAATGCAATTTCTGTGTTTCATCGTCAATAAGGAGGTCAGAGGGATACAGTAAACCTGAAGTGAAGCAGCTGAATCTATAACTAGTGTCAGAGGAATGGTTCAAACATAGACAGTAAGAAGAGCAGTTTTCTTGTACCTAAGTCGGCATTGTGATGTTTGTATTTAATTCCGATGCAATTTCTGTGTTTCGTCGTCAATAAGAAGGTCAGAGGCATACAAAAAACCTGAAGTGAAGCATCGGAATCTATAACAAGTGTCACAGGAATGGTTCAAAACATAGACAGTAAGAAGAGTCAGTTTTCTTGTACTTAAGTCGGCATTGTGCATTTTGTATTTAATTCCGATGCAATTTCAGTGTTTCATCATCAATAAGAAGGTCAGAGGGATACAGTAAACCTGAAGTGAAGCATCGGAATCTATAACTAGTGTCACAGGAATGGTTCAAAACATAGACAGTAAGAAGAGTCAGTTTTCTTGTACTTAAGTCGGCAATGTGCCTTTTCTATTTAATTCCGATGCAATTTCTATGTTTCATCGTCTATAAGAAGGTCGGAGGGATAAAGTAAACCTGAAGTGAAGCATCGGAATCTATAACTAGTGTCACAGGAATGGTTCAAAACATTGACAGTAAGAAGAGTCAGTTATCTTGTACTTAAGTCGGCATTGTGCCTTTTGTATTTAATTCCAAAGCAATTTCTGTGTTTCATCGTCAATAAGAGGGTCAGAGGGATACAGTAAACCTGAAGTAAAGCATCGGAATCTATAACGAGTGTCACATGAATGGTTCAAACATAGACAGTAAGAAGAGTGAGTTTTATTGTACTTATGTCGGCATTGTGCGTTTTGTATTTAATTCCGATGCAATTTCGGTGTTTCATCGTCAATAAGAAGGTCAGAGGGATACAGTGAACCTGAAGTGAAGCATCGGAATCTATAACTAGTGTCACAGGAATGGTTCAAAGCATAGACAGTAAGAAGAGTCAGTTTTCTTGTACTTAAGTCGGCATTGTGATTTTTGTATTTAATTCCGCTGCAATTTCTGTGTTTCATCGTCAATAAAAAGGTCAGAGGGATACAGTAACCCTGAAGTGAAGCATCAGAATCTATAACTAGTGTCACAGGAATGGTTCAAAACATAGACAGTAAGAAGAGTCAGTTTTCCTGTACTTAAGTCGGAATTGTGCCTTTTTTATTTAATTCCGATGCAATTTCTGTGTTTCATCGTCAAAAAGAAGGTCAGAGGGATACAGTGAACCTGAAGTGAAGCATCGGAATCCATAACTAGTATCACAGTAATGGTTCAAAACATAGACAGTAAGAAGAGTCAGTTTTCTTGTACTTAAATCGGCATTGTGCCTTTTATATTTAAATCCGATGTAATTTCTTTGTTTCATCGTCAATAAGAAGGTCAGAGCGATACATTAAACCTGAAGTGAAGCATCGGAATCTATAACTAGTGTCACAGGAATGGTTCAAAACTTACACGGTAAGAAGAGTCAGTTTTCTTGTACTTAAGTCGGCATTGTGCCTATTGTATTTAATTCCGATGCAATTTCTGTGTTCCATCGTCAATAAGAACTTCAGAAGGATACAGTAAACCTGAAGTGAAGCATCGGAAACTATAACTTGTGTCACAGGAATGATTCAAAGCTTAGAGAGTAAGAAGAGTCAATTTTCTTGTACTTAAGTCGGCATAGTGCGTTTTGTGTTTAATTCCGATGCAATATCTGTGTTTCATCGTCAATAAGAAGGTCAGAGGGATACAGTAAACCTGAAGTGATTCATCGGAATCCATAACTAGTGTCACAGGAATGGTTCAAAACATAGACAGTAAGAAGAGTCAGTTTTCTTGTACTTAAGTCGACATTGTGCCTTTTGCATTTAATTCCGACGCAATTTCTGTGTTTCATCGTCAATAAGAAGGTCAGAGGGAAACAGTAAACCTGAAGTGAAGCATCGGAATCTATAACTAGTGTCACAGGAATGGTTCAAAGCTTAGACAGTAAGAAGAGTCAGTTTTCTTGTACATTAGTCGGCATTGTGCGTTTTATATTTAATTCCGATGCAATTTTTGTATTTCATCGTCAACAAGAAGGTCAGAGGGAAACAGTAAACCTGAAGTGAAGCATCGGAATCTATAACTGGTGTCACAGGAAGGGTTCAAATCATAGACATTATGAAGTGTCCGTTATCTTGTACTGAAGTCGGCATTGTGCCTTTTGTATTTAATTCCGAAGCAATTTCTGTGTTTCATCGTCAGTAAGAAGGTCAGAGGGATACAGTAAACCTTAAGTAAAGCATCGGAATCTATAACGAGTGTCACATGAATGGTTCAAAACATCGACAGTAAGAAGAGTCAGTTTTCTTGTACTTAGGTCGGCATTGTGCGTTTTGTATGTAATTCCGATTCAATTTCTGTGTTTCATCGTCAATAAGGAGGTCAGAGGGATACAGTAAACCTGAAGTGAAGCATCAGAATCTATAACTAGTGTCACAGGAATGGTACAAAACATAGACAGTAAGAAGAGTCAGTTTTCTTGTACTTAAGTCGGCATTGTGACGTTTGTATTTACTTCCGATGCAATTTCTGTGTTTCATCGTCAATAAGAAGGTCAGAGGCATACAGTAAACCTGAAGTGAAGCATCGGAATCTATAACAAGTGTCACAGGTATGGTTCAAAACATAGACAGTAAGAAGAGTCAGTTTTCTTGTACTTAAGTCGGCATTGTGCATTTTGTAATTATTTCCGATGCAATTTCAGTGTTTCATCATCAATAAGAAAGTCAGAGGGATACAGTAAACCTGAAGTGAACCACCGGATTCTATTACTAGTGCCACAGGAATGGTTCAAAACATAGGCAGTAAGAAGAGTCAGTTTTCTTGTACTTAAGTCGGCATTGTGCCTTTTCTATTTAATTCCGATGCAATTTCTATGTTTCATCGTCTATAAGAAGGTCGGAGGGATACAGTAAACCTGAAGTGAAGCATCGGAATCTATAACTAGTGTCACAGGAATGGTTCAAAGCATTGACAGTAAGAAGAGTCAGTTATCTTGTACTTAAGTCGGCATTGTGCCTTTTGTATTTAATTCCGACGCAATTTCTGTGTTTCATCGTCAATAAGAAGGTCAGAGGGATACAGTAAACCTGAAGTGAAGCATCTGAATCTATAACTAGTGTCACAGGAATAGTTCAAAACATAGACAGTGAGAAGAGTCAGTTTTCTTGTACTTATGTCGGCATTGTGCGTTTTATATTTAATTCTGATGCAATTTTTGTGTTTCATCGTCAATAAGAAGTTCAGAGGGACACAGTAAACCTGAAGTGAAGCATCGAAATCTATAACTAGTGTCACAGAAATGGTTCAAAACATTGACAGTAAGAAGAGTCAGTTATCTTGTACTTAAGTCGGCATTGTGTCTTTTGTATTTAATTCCGAAGCAATTTCTTTGTTTCATCGTCAATAATAAGGTCAGAGGGATACAGTAAAACAGATGTAAAGCATCGGAATCTATAACGAGTGTCACATGAATGGTTCAAAACATAGACAGTAAGAAGAGTCAGTTTTCTTGTACTTAAGTCGGCATTGTGCCCTTTGTATTTAATTCCGATGCAATTTCGATGTTTCATCGTCAATAAGAAGGTCAGAGGGATACAGTGAACCTGAAGTGAAGCATCGGAATCTATAACTAGTGTCACAGGAATGGTTCAAAACATAGACAGTAAGAAGAGTGAGTTTTATTGTACTTAAGTCGGCATTTTGCGTTTAGTATTTAATTCCGATGCAATTTCGGTGTTTGATCGTCAATAAGAATGTCAGAGGGATACAGTGAACCTGAAGTGAAGCATCGGAGTCTATAACTAGTGTCACAGGAATGGTTCAAAGCATAGACAGTAAGAAGAGTCAGTTTTCTTGTACTTAAGTCGGCTTTGTGCCTTTTGTATTTAATTCCGATGCAATTTCTGTGTTTCATCGTCAATAAGAAGGTCAGAGGGATACAGTAACCCTGAAGTGAAGCATCGGAATCTATAACTAGTGTCACAGGAATGGTTCAAAACATAGACAGTAAGAAGAGTTAGTTTTCCTGGACTTAAGTCGGAATTGTGCCTTTTGTATTTAATTCCGATGCAATTTCTGTGTTTCATCGTCAAAAAGAAGGTCAGAGGGATACAGTGAACCTGAAGTGAAGCATCGGAATCCATAACTAGTATCACAGTAATGGTTCAAAACATAGACAGTAAGAAGAGTCAGTTTTCTTGTACTTAAATCGGCATTGTGCCTTTTATATTTAATTCCGATGTAGTTTCTTTGTTTCATCGTCAATAAGAAGGTCAGAGGGATACAGTAAACCTGAAGTGAAGCATCGGAATCTATAACTAGTGTCACAGGAATGGTTCAAAACTTACACAGTAAGAAGAGTCAGTTTTCTTGTACTTAAGTCGGCATTGTGCCTATTGTATTTAATTCCGATGCAATTTCTGTGTTTCATCGTCAATAAGAAGGTCAGAGGGATACAGTAAACCTGAAGTGAAGCATCGGAATCTATAACTAGTGTCACAGGAATGATTCAAAGCATCGAGGGTAAGAAGAGTCAATTTTCTTGTACTTAAGTCGGCATTGTGCGTTTTGTGTTTAATTCCGATGCAATATCTGTGTTTCATCGTCAATAAGAAGGTCAGAGGGATACAGTAAACCTGAAGTGAAGCATCGGACTCCATAACTAGTGTTACAAAAATGGTTCAAAACATAGACAGTAAGAAGAGTCAGTTTTCTTGTACTTAAGTCGACATTGTGCCTTTTGTATTTAATTCCGACGCAATTTCTGTGTTTCATCGTCAATAAGAAGGTCAGAGGGATACAGTAAACCTGAAGTGAAGCATCGGAATCTATAACTAGTGTCACAGGAATGGTTCAAAGCATAGACAGTAAGAAGTGTCAGTTATCTTGTACTTAAGTCGGCATTGTGCCTTTTGTATTTAATTCCGAAGCAATTTCTGTGTTTCATCGTCAGTAAGAAGGTCAGAGGGATACAGTAAACCTGAAGTAAAGCATCGGAATCTATAACGAGTGTCACATGAATGGTTCAAAACATAGACAGTAATAAGAGTCAGTTTTCTTGTACTTAGGTCGGCATTGTGCCTTTTGTATTTAACTCCAATGCAATTTCTGTGTTTCATCGTCAATAAGGAGGTCAGAGGGATACAGTAAACCTGAAGTGAAGCATCAGAATCTATAACTAGTGTCACAGGAATGGTTGAAAACATAGACGGTAAGATGAGTCAGTTTTCTTGTACCTAAGTCGGCATTGTGATGTTTGTATTTAATTCCGATGCAATTTCTGTGTTTCGTCGTCAATAAGAAGATCAGAGGCATACAGTAAACCTGAAGTGAAGCATCGGAATCTATAACAAGTGTCACAGGAATGGTTCAAAACATAGACAGTAAGAAGAGTCAGTTTTCTTGTACTTAAGTCGGCATTGTGCATTTTGTATTTAATTCCGATGCAACATCAGTGTTTCATCATCAATAAGAAGGTCAGAGGGATACAGTAAACCTGAAGTGAAGCATCGGAATCTATAACTAGTGTCACAGGAATGGTTCAAAACATAGACAGTAAGAAGAGTCAGTTTTCTTGTACTTAATTCGGCAATGTGCCTTTTCTATTTAATTCCGATGCAATTTCTATGTTTCATCGTCTATAAGAAGGTCGGAGGGATACAGTAAACCTGAAGTGAAGCATCGGAATCTATAACTAGTGTCACAGGAATGGTTCAAAACATTGACAGTAAGAAGAGTCAGTTATCTTGTACTTAAGTCGGCATTGTGCCTTTTGTATTTAATTCCGAAGCAATTTCTGTGTTTCATCGTCAATAAGAAGGTCAGAGGGATACAGTAAACCTGAAGTAAAGCATCGGAATCTATATCGAGTGTCACATGAATGGTTCAAAACATAGACAGTAAGATGAGTGAGTTTTATTGTACTTAAGTTGGCATTGTGCCTTTTGTATTTAATTCCGAAGCAATTTCTGTGTTCCATCGTCAATAAGGAGGTCAGAGGGATACAGTAAACCTGAAGTAAAGCATCGGAATCGATAACGAGTGTCACATGAATGGTTCAAAACATAGACAGTAAGAAGAGTCAGTTATCTTGTACTTAGGTCGGCATTGTGCCTTTTGTATTTAATTCCAATGCAATTTCCGTGTTTCATCGTCAATAAAGAGGTCAGAGGGATACAGTAAACCTGAAGTGAAGCAGCAGAATCTATAACTAGTGTCAGAGGAATGGTTCAAACATAGACAGTAAGAAGAGTCAGTTTTCTTGTACCTAAGTCGGCATTGTGATGTTTGTATTTAATTCCGATGCAATTTCTGTGTTTCGTCGTCAATAAGAAGGTCAGAGGCATACAGTAAACCTGAAGTGAAGCATCGGAATCTATAACAAGTGTCACAGGAATGGTTCAAACATAGACAGTAAGAAGAGTCAGTTTTCTTGTACCTAAGTCGCAATTGTGATGTTTGCATTTAATTCCGATGCAATTTCTGTGTTTCGTCGTCAACAAGAAGGTCAGAGGCATACAGTAAACCTGAAGTGAAGCATCGGAATCTATAACAAGTGTCACAGGAATGGTTCAAAACATAGACAGTAAGAAGAGTCAGTTTTCTTGTACTTAAATCGGCATTGTGCCTTTTATATTTAATTCCGATGTAATTTCTTTGTTTCATCGTCAATAAGAAGGTCAGAGCGATACAGTAAACCTGAAGTGAAGCATCGGAATCTATAACTAGTGGCACAGGAATGGTTCAAAACTTACACGGCAAGAAGAGTCAGTTTTCTTGTACTTAAGTCGGCATTGTGCCTATTGTATTTAATTCCGATGCAATTTCTGTGTTCCATCGTCAATAAGAACTTCAGAAGGATACAGTAAACCTGAAGTGAAGCATCGGAAACTATAACTAGTGTCACAGGAATGATTCAAAGCATAGAGAGTAAGAAGAGTCAATTTTCTTGTACTTAAGTCGGCATTGTGCGTTTTGTGTTTAATTCCGATGCAATATCTGTGTTTCATCGTCAATAAGAAGGTCAGAGGGATACAGTGAAATTGAAGTGAAGCATCGGAATCCATAACTAGTGTCACAGGAATGGTTCAAAACATAGACAGTAAGAAGAGTCAGTTTTCTTGTACTTAAGTCGACATTGTGCCTTTTGCATTTAATTCCGACGCAATTTCTGTGTTTCATCGTCAATAAGAAGGTCAGAGGGAAACAGTAAACCTGAAGTGAAGCATCGGAATCTATAACTGGTGTCACAGGAATGGTTCAAATCATAGACAGTAAGATGAGTGAGTTTTATTGTACTTAAGTCGGCATTGTGCCTTTTGTATTTAATTCCGAAGCAATTTCAGTGTTCCATCGTCAATAAGGAGGTCAGAGGGATACAGTAAACCTGAAGTAAAGCATCGGAATCGATAACGAGTGTCACATGAATGGTTCAAAACATAGACAGTAAGAAGAGTCAGTTATCTTGTACTTAGGTCGGCATTGTGCCTTTTGTATTTAATTCCAATGCAATTTCCGTGTTTCATCGTCAATAAGGAGGTCAGAGGGATACAGTAAACCTGAAGTGTTGCAGCAGAATCTATAACTAGTGTCAGAGGAATGGTTCAAACATAGACAGTAAGAAGAATCAGTTTTCTTGTACCTAAGTCGGCATTGTGATGTTTGTATTTAATTCCGATGCAATTTCTGTGTTTCGTCGTCAATAAGAAGGTCAGAGGCATACAGTTAACCTGAAGTGAAGCATCGGAATCTATAACAAGTGTCACAGGAATGGTTCAAACATAGACAGTAAGAAGAGTCAGTTTTCTTGTACCTAAGTCGGAATTGTGATGTTTGTATTTAATTCCGATGCAATTTCTGTGTTTCGTCGTCAACAAGAAGGTCAGAGGCATACAGTAAACCTGAAGTGAACCATCGGAATCTATAACAAGTGTCACAGGAATGGTTCAAAACATAGACAGTAAGAAGAGTCAGTTTTCTTGTACTTAAATCGGCATTGTGCCTTTTATATTTAATTCCGATGTAATTTCTTTGTTTCATCGTCAATAAGAAGGTCAGAGCGATACAGTAAACCTGAAGTGAAGCATCGGAATCTATAACTAGTGTCACAGCAATGGTTCAAAACTTACACGGTAAGAAGAGTCAGTTTTCTTGTACTTAAGTCGGCATTGTGCCTATTGTATTTAATTCCGATGCAATTTCTGTGTTCCATCGTCAATAAGAACTTCAGAAGGATACAGTAAACCTGAAGTGAAGCATCGGAAACTATAACTAGTGTCACAGGAATGATTCAAAGCATAGAGAGTAAGAAGAGTCAATTTTCTTGTACTTAAGTCGGCATTGTGCGTTTTGTGTTTAATTCCGATGCAATATCTGTGTTTCATCGTCAATAAGAAGGTCAGAGGGATACAGTGAAATTGAAGTGAAGCATCGGAATCCATAACTAGTGTCACAGGAATGGTTCAAAACATAGACAGTAAGAAGAGTCAGTTTTCTTGTACTTAAGTCGACATTGTGCCTTTTGCATTTAATTCCGACGCAATTTCTGTGTTTCATCGTCAATAAGAAGGTCAGAGGGAAACAGTAAACCTGAAGTGAAGCATCGGAATCTATAACTGGTGTCACAGGAATGGTTCAAATCATAGACAGTAAGATGAGTGAGTTTTATTGTACTTAAGTCGGCATTGTGCCTTTTGTATTTAATTCCGAAGCAATTTCTGTGTTCCATCGTCAATAAGGAGGTCAGAGGGATACAGTAAACCTGAAGTAAAGCATCGGAATCGATAACGAGTGTCACATGAATGGTTCAAAACATAGACAGTAAGAAGAGTCAGTTATCTTGTACTTAGGTCGGCATTGTGCCTTTTGTATTTAATTCCAATGCAATTTCCGTGTTTCATCGTCAATAAGGAGGTCAGAGGGATACAGTAAACCTGAAGTGTTGCAGCAGAATCTATAACTAGTGTCAGAGGAATGGTTCAAACATAGACAGTAAGAAGAGTCAGTTTTCTTGTACCTAAGTCGGCATTGTGATGTTTGTATTTAATTCCGATGCAATTTCTGTGTTTCGTCGTCAATAAGAAGGTCAGAGGCATACAGTAAACCTGAAGTGAAGCATCGGAATCTATAACAAGTGTCACAGGAATGGTTGAAACATAGACAGTAAGAAGAGTCAGTTTTCTTGTACCTAAGTCGGAATTGTGATGTTTGTATTTAATTCCGATGCAATTTCTGTGTTTCGTCGTCAACAAGAAGGTCAGAGGCATACAGTAAACCTGAAGTGAAGCATCGGAATCTATAACAAGTGTCACAGGAATGGTTCAAAACATAGACAGTAAGAAGAGTCAGTTTTCTTGTACTTAAATCGGCATTGTGCCTTTTATATTTAATTCCGATGTAATTTCTTTGTTTCATCGTCAATAAGAAGGTCAGAGCGATACAGTAAACCTGAAGTGAAGCATCGGAATCTATAACTAGTGTCACAGTAATGGTTCAAAACTTACACGGTAAGAAGAGTCAGTTTTCTTGTACTTAAGTCGGCATTGTGCCTATTGTATTTAATTCCGATGCAATTTCTGTGTTCCATCGTCAATAAGAACTTCAGAAGGATACAGTAAACCTGAAGTGAAGCATCGGAAACTATAACTAGTGTCACAGGAATGATTCAAAGCATAGAGAGTAAGAAGAGTCAATTTTCTTGTACTTAAGTCGGCATTGTGCGTTTTGTGTTTAATTCCGATGCAATATCTGTGTTTCATCGTCAATAAGAAGGTCAGAGGGATACAGTGAACTTGAAGTGAAGCATCGGAATCCATAACTAGTGTCACAGGAATGGTTCAAAACATAGACAGTAAGAAGAGTCAGTTTTCATGTACTTAAGTCGACATTGTGCCTTTTGCATTTAATTCCGACGCAATTTCTGTGTTTCATCGTCTATAAGAAGGTCAGAGGGAAACAGTAAACCTGAAGTGAAGCATCGGAATCTATAACTGGTGTCACAGGAATGGTTCAAATCATAGACATTAAGAAGTGTCCGTTATCTTGTACTGAAGTCGGCATTGTGCCTTTTGTATTTAATTCCGAAGCAATTTCTGTGTTTCATCGTCAGTAAGAAGGTCAGAGGGATACAGTAAACCTTAAGTAAAGCATCGGAATCTATAACGAGTGTCACATGAATGGTTCAAAACATAGACAGTAAGAAGAGTCAGTTTTCTTGTACTTAGGTCGGCATTGTGCGTTTTGTATGTAATTCCGATGCAATTTCTGTGTTTCATCGTCAATAAGGAGGTCAGAGGGATACAGTAAACCTGAAGTGAAGCATCAGAATCTATAACTAGTGTCACAGGAATGGTACAAAACATAGACAGTAAGAAGAGTCAGTTTTCTTGTACTTAAGTCGGCATTGTGACGTTTGTATTTAATTCCGATGCAATTTCTGTGTTTCATCGTCAATAAGAAGGTCAGAGGCATACAGTAAACCTGAAGTGAAGCATCGGAATCTATAACAAGTGTCACAGGTATGGTTCAAAACATAGACAGTAAGAAGAGTCAGTTTTCTTGTACTTAAGTCGGCATTGTGCATTTTGTAATTATTCCGATGCAATTTCAGTGTTTCATCATCAATAAGAAGGTCAGAGGGATACAGTAAACCTGAAGTGAACCATCGGAATCTATTACTAGTGCCACAGGAATGGTTCAAAACATAGGCAGTAAGAAGAGTCAGTTTTCTTGTACTTAAGTCGGCATTGTGCCTTTTCTATTTAATTCCGATGCAATTTCTATGTTTCATCGTCTATAAGAAGGTCGGAGGGATACAGTAAACCTGAAGTGAAGCATCGGAATCTATAACTAGTGTCACAGGAATGGTTCAAAGCATTGACAGTAAGAAGAGTCAGTTATCTTGTACTTAAGTCGGCATTGTGCCTTTTGTATTTAATTCCGACGCAATTTCTGTGTTTCATCGTCAATAAGAAGGTCAGAGGGATACTGTAAACCTGAAGTGAAGCATCGGAATCTCTAACTAGTGTCACAGGAATAGTTCAAAACATAGACAGTAAGAAGAGTCAGTTTTCTTGTACTTAAGTCGGCATTGTGCGTTTTATATTTAATTCTGATGCAATTTTTGTGTTTCATCGTCAATAAGAAGTTCAGAGCTACACAGTAAACCTGAAGTGAAGCATCGGAATCTATAACTAGTGTCACAGAAATGGTTCAAATCACAGACAGTAAGAAGTGTCAGTTATCTTGTACTTAAGTCGGCATTGTGCCTTTTGTATTTAATACCGAAGGTATTTCTGTGTTTCATCGTCAGTAAGAAGGTCAGAGGGATACAGTAAACCTGAAGTAAAGCATCGCAATCTATATTGGGTGTCACATGAATGGTTCAAAACATAGACAGTCAGAAGAGTCAGTTTTCTTGTACTTAAGTCGGCATTGTGATGTTTGTATTTAATTCCGATGCTATTTCTGTGTTTCATCGTCAATAAGAAGGTCAGAGGGATACAGTGAACCTGAAGTGAAGCATCGGAATCTATAACTAGTGTCACAGGAATGGTTCAAAACATAGACAGTAAGAAGAGTGAGTTTTATTGTACTTAAGTCGGCATTGTGCGTTTTGTATTTAATTCCGATGCAATTTCGGTGTTTGATCGTCAATAAGAATGTCAGAGGGATACAGTGAACCTGAAGTGAAGCATCGGAATCTATAACTAGGGTCACAGGAATGGTTCAAAGCATAGACAGTAAGAAGAGTCAGTTTCCTTGTACTTAAGTCGGCATTGTGCATTTTGTAATTATTTCCGATGCAATTTCAGTGTTTCATCATCAATAAGAAAGTCAGAGGGATACAGTAAACCTGAAGTGAACCACCGGAATCTATTACTAGTGCCACAGGAATGGTTCAAAACATAGGCAGTAAGAAGAGTCAGTTTTCTTGTACTTAAGTCGGCATTGTGCCTTTTCTATTTAATTCCGATGCAATTTCTATGTTTCATCGTCTATAAGAAGGTCGGAGGGATACAGTAAACCTGAAGTGAAGCATCGGAATCTATAACTAGTGTCACAGGAATGGTTCAAAGCATTGACAGTAAGAAGAGTCAGTTATCTTGTACTTAAGTCGGCATTGTGCCTTTTGTATTTAATTCCGACGCAATTTCTGTGTTTCATCGTCAATAAGAAGGTCAGAGGGATACAGTAAACCTGAAGTGAAGCATCGGAATCTATAACTAGTGTCACAGGAATAGTTCAAAACATAGACAGTGAGAAGAGTCAGTTTTCTTGTACTTAAGTCGGCATTGTGCGTTTTATATTTAATTCTGATGCAATTTTTGTGTTTCATCGTCAATAAGAAGTTCAGAGGGACACAGTAAACCTGAAGTGAAGCATCGAAATCTATAACTAGTGTCACAGAAACGGTTCAAATCACAGACAGTAAGAAGTGTCAGTTATCTTGTACTTAAGTCGGCATTGTGCCTTTTGTATTTAATACCGAAGGTATTTCTGTGGTTCATCGTCAGTAAGAAGGTCAGAGGGATTGAGTAAACCTGAAGTAAAGCACCGGAATCTATATTGGGTGTCACATGAATGGTTCAAAACATAGACAGTCAGAAGAGTCAGTTTTCTTGTACTTAAGTCGGCATTGTGATGTTTGTATTTAATTCCGATGCTATTTCTGTGTTTCATCGTCAATAAGAAGGTCAGAGGCATACAGTAAACCTGAAGTGAAGCATCGGAATCTATAACAAGTGTCACAGGAATGGTTCAAAACATAGACAGTAAGAAGAGTCAGTTTTCTTGTACTTAAGTGGGCATTGTGCATTTTGTATTTAATTCCGATGCAATTTCAGTGTTTCATCATCAATAAGAAGGACAGAGGGATACAGTAAACCTGAAGTGAAGCATCGGAATCCATAACTAGTGTCACAGGAATGGTTCAAAACATAGACAGTAAGAAGAGTCAGTTGTCTTGTACTTAAGTCGGCATTGTGCCTTTTCTATTTAATTCCTATGCAATTTCTATGTTTCATCGTCTATAAGTAGGTCGGAGGGATACAGTAAACCTGAAGTGAAGCATCGGAATCTATAACTAGTGTCACAGGAATGGTTCAAAACATTGACAGTAAGAAGAGTCAGTTATCTTGTACTTAAGTCGGCATTGTGTCTTTTGTATTTAATTCCGAAGCAATTTCTTTGTTTCATCGTCAATAAGAAGGTCAGAGGGATACAGTAAAACAGAAGTAAAGCATCGGAATCTATAACGAGTGTCACATGAATGGTTCAAAACATAGACAGTAAGAAGAGTCAGTTTTCTTGTACTTAGGTCGGCATTGTGCCCTTTGTATTTAATTCCGATGCAATTTCGATGTTTCATCGTCAATAAGAAGGTCAGAGGGATACAGTGAACCTGAAGTGAAGCATCGGAATCTATAACTAGTGTCACAGCGATGGTTCAAAACATAGACAGTAAGAAGAGTGAGTTTTATTGTACTTAAGTCGGCATTTTGCGTTTTGTATTTAATTCCGATGCAATTTCGGTGTTTGATCGTCAATAAGAATGTCAGAGGGATACAGTGAACCTGAAGTGAAGCATCGGAATCTATAACTAGTGTCACAGGAATGGTTCAAAGCATAGACAGTAAGAAGAGTCAGTTTTCTTGTAGTTAAGTCGGCTTTGTGCCTTTTGTATTTAATTCCGATGCAATTTCTGTGTTTCATCGTCAATAAGAAGGTCAGAGGGATACAGTAACCCTGAAGTGAAGCATCGGAATCTATAACTAGTGTCACAGGAATGGTTCAAAACATAGACAGTAAGAACAGTTAGTTTTCCTGTACTTAAGTCGGAATTGTGCCTTTTGTATTTAATTCCGATGCAATTTCTGTGTTTCATCGTCAAAAAGAAGGTCAGAGGGATACAGTGAACCTGAAGTGAAGCATCGGAATCCATAACTAGTATCACAGTAATGGTTCAAAACATAGACAGTAAGAAGAGTCAGTTTTCTTGTACTTAAATCGGCATTGTGCCTTTTATATTTAATTCCGATGTAATTTCTTTGTTTCATCGTCAATAAGAAGGTCAGAGGGATACAGTAAACCTGAAGTGAAGCATCGGAATCTATAACTAGTGTCACAGGAATGGTTCAAAACTTACACAGTAAGAAGAGTCAGTTTTCTTGTACTTAAGTCGGCATTGTGCCTATTGTATTTAATTCCGATGCAATTTCTGTGTTTCATCGTCAATATGAACTTCAGAAGGATACAGTAAACTTGAATTGAAGCATCGGAAACTATAACTAGTGTCACAGGAATGATTCAAAGCATCGAGGGTAAGAAGAGTCAATTTTCTTGTACTTAAGTCGGCATTGTGCGTTTTGTGTTTAATTCCGATGCAATATCTGTGTTTCATCGTCAATAAGAAGGTCAGAGGGATACAGTAAACCTGAAGTGAAGCATCGGACTCCATAACTAGTGTTACAAAAATGGTTCAAAACATAGACAGTAAGAAGAGTCAGTTTTCTTGTACTTAAGTCGACATTGTGCCTTTTGTATTTAATTCCGACGCAATTTCTGTGTTTCATCGTCAATAAGAAGGTCAGAGGGATACAGTAAACCTGAAGTGAAGCATCGGAATCTATAACTAGTGTCACAGGAATGGTTCAAAGCATAGACAGTAAGAAGTGTCAGTTATCTTGTACTTAAGTCGGCATTGTGCCTTTTGTATTTAATTCCGAAGCAATTTCTGTGTTTCATCGTCAGTAAGAAGGTCAGAGGGATACAGTAAACCTGAAGTAAAGCATCGGAATCTATAACGAGTGTCACATGAATGGTTCAAAACATAGACAGTAATAAGAGTCAGTTTTCTTGTACTTAGGTCGGCATTGTGCCTTTTGTATTTAACTCCAATGCAATTTCTGTGTTTCATCGTCAATAAGGAGGTCAGAGGGATACAGTAAACCTGAAGTGAAGCATCAGAATCTATAACTAGTGTCACAGGAATGGTTGAAAACATAGACGGTAAGATGAGTCAGTTTTCTTGTACCTAAGTCGGCATTGTGATGTTTGTATTTAATTCCGATGCAATTTCTGTGTTTCGTCGTCAATAAGAAGGTCAGAGGCATACAGTAAACCTGAAGTGAAGCATCGGAATCTATAACAAGTGTCACAGGAATGGTTCAAAACATAGACAGTAAGAAGAGTCAGTTTTCTTGTACTTAAGTCGGCATTGTGCATTTTGTATTTAATTCCGATGCAACATCAGTGTTTCATCATCAATAAGAAGGTCAGAGGGATACAGTAAACCTGAAGTGAAGCATCGGAATCTATAACTAGTGTCACAGGAATGGTTCAAAACATAGACAGTAAGAAGAGTCAGTTTTCTTGTACTTAAGTCGGCAATGTGCCTTTTCTATTTAATTCCGATGCAATTTCTATGTTTCATCGTCTATAAGAAGGTCGGAGGGATACAGTAAACCTGAAGTGAAGCATCGGAATCTATAACTAGTGTCACAGGAATGGTTCAAAACATTGACAGTAAGAAGAGTCAGTTATCTTGTACTTAAGTCGGCATTGTGCCTTTTGTATTTAATTCCGAAGCAATTTCTGTGTTTCATCGTCAATAAGAAGGTCAGAGGGATACAGTAAACCTGAAGTAAAGCATCGGAATCTATATCGAGTGTCACATGAATGGTTCAAAACATAGACAGTAAGATGAGTGAGTTTTATTGTACTTAAGTTGGCATTGTGCCTTTTGTATTTAATTCCGAAGCAATTTCTGTGTTCCATCGTCAATAAGGAGGTCAGAGGGATACAGTAAACCTGAAGTAAAGCATCGGAATCGATAACGAGTGTCACATGAATGGTTCAAAACATAGACAGTAAGAAGAGTCAGTTATCTTGTACTTAGGTCGGCATTGTGCCTTTTGTATTTAATTCCAATGCAATTTCCGTGTTTCATCGTCAATAAGGAGGTCAGAGGGATACAGTAAACCTGAAGTGAAGCAGCAGAATCTATAACTAGTGTCAGAGGAATGGTTCAAACATACACAGTAAGAAGAGTCAGTTTTCTTGTACCTAAGTCGGCATTGTGATGTTTGTATTTAATTCCGATGCAATTTCTGTGTTTCGTCGTCAATAAGAAGGTCAGAGGCATACAGTAAACCTGAAGTGAAGCATCGGAATCTATAACAAGTGTCACAGGAATGGTTCAAACATAGACAGTAAGAAGAGTCAGTTTTCTTGTACCTAAGTCGGAATTGTGATGTTTGCATTTAATTCCGATGCAATTTCTGTGTTTCGTCGTCAACAAGAAGGTCAGAGGCATACAGTAAACCTGAAGTGAAGCATCGGAATCTATAACAAGTGTCACAGGAATGGTTCAAAACATAGACAGTAAGAAGAGTCAGTTTTCTTGTACTTAAATCGGCATTGTGCCTTTTATATTTAATTCCGATGTAATTTCTTTGTTTCATCGTCAATAAGAAGGTCAGAGCGATACAGTAAACCTGAAGTGAAGCATCGGAATCTATAACTAGTGGCACAGGAATGGTTCAAATCTTACACGGTAAGAAGAGTCAGTTTTCTTGTACTTAAGTCGGCATTGTGCCTATTGTATTTAATTCCGATGCAATTTCTGTGTTCCATCGTCAATAAGAACTTCAGAAGGATACAGTAAACCTGAAGTGAAGCATCGGAAACTATAACTAGTGTCACAGGAATGATTCAAAGCATAGAGAGTAAGAAGAGTCAATTTTCTTGTACTTAAGTCGGCATTGTGCGTTTTGTGTTTAATTCCGATGCAATATCTGTGTTTCATCGTCAATAAGAAGGTCAGAGGGATACAGTGAACTTGAAGTGAAGCATCGGAATCCATAACTAGTGTCACAGGAATGGTTCAAAACATAGACAGTAAGAAGAGTCAGTTTTCATGTACTTAAGTCGACATTGTGCCTTTTGCATTTAATTCCGACGCAATTTCTGTGTTTCATCGTCTATAAGAAGGTCAGAGGGAAACAGTAAACCTGAAGTGAAGCATCGGAATCTATAACTGGTGTCACAGGAATGGTTCAAATCATAGACATTAAGAAGTGTGCGTTATCTTGTACTGAAGTCGGCATTGTGCCTTTTGTATTTAATTCCGAAGCAATTTCTGTGTTTCATCGTCAGTAAGAAGGTCAGAGGGATACAGTAAACCTTAAGTAAAGCATCGGAATCTATAACGAGTGTCACATGAATGGTTCAAAACATAGACAGTAAGAAGAGTCAGTTTTCTTGTACTTAGGTCGGCATTGTGCGTTTTGTATGTAATTCCGATGCAATTTCTGTGTTTCATCGTCAATAAGGAGGTCAGAGGGATACAGTAAACCTGAAGTGAAGCATCAGAATCTATAACTAGTGTCACAGGAATGGTACAAAACATAGACAGTAAGAAGAGTCAGTTTTCTTGTACTTAAGTCGGCATTGTGACGTTTGTATTTAATTCCGATGCAATTTCTGTGTTTCATCGTCAATAAGAAGGTCAGAGGCATACAGTAAACCTGAAGTGAAGCATCGGAATCTATAACAAGTGTCACAGGTATGGTTCAAAACATAGACAGTAAGAAGAGTCAGTTTTCTTGTACTTAAGTCGGCATTGTGCATTTTGTAATTATTCCGATGCAATTTCAGTGTTTCATCATCAATAAGAAGGTCAGAGGGATACAGTAAACCTGAAGTGAACCATCGGAATCTATTACTAGTGCCACAGGAATGGTTCAAAACATAGGCAGTAAGAAGAGTCAGTTTTCTTGTACTTAAGTCGGCATTGTGCCTTTTCTATTTAATTCCGATGCAATTTCTATGTTTCATCGTCTATAAGAAGGTCGGAGGGATACAGTAAACCTGAAGTGAAGCATCGGAATCTATAACTAGTGTCACAGGAATGGTTCAAAGCATTGACAGTAAGAAGAGTCAGTTATCTTGTACTTAAGTCGGCATTGTGCCTTTTGTATTTAATTCCGACGCAATTTCTGTGTTTCATCGTCAATAAGAAGGTCAGAGGGATACTGTAAACCTGAAGTGAAGCATCGGAATCTCTAACTAGTGTCACAGGAATAGTTCAAAACATAGACAGTAAGAAGAGTCAGTTTTCTTGTACTTAAGTCGGCATTGTGCGTTTTATATTTAATTCTGATGCAATTTTTGTGTTTCATCGTCAATAAGAAGTTCAGAGCTACACAGTAAACCTGAAGTGAAGCATCGGAATCTATAACTAGTGTCACAGAAATGGTTCAAATCACAGACAGTAAGAAGTGTCAGTTATCTTGTACTTAAGTCGGCATTGTGCCTTTTGTATTTAATACCGAAGGTATTTCTGTGTTTCATCGTCAGTAAGAAGGTCAGAGGGATACAGTAAACCTGAAGTAAAGCATCGGAATCTATATTGGGTGTCACATGAATGGTTCAAAACATAGACAGTCAGAAGAGTCAGTTTTCTTGTACTTAAGTCGGCATTGTGATGTTTGTATTTAATTCCGATGCTATTTCTGTGTTTCATCGTCAATAAGAAGGTCAGAGGGATACAGTGAACCTGAAGTGAAGCATCGGAATCTATAACTAGTGTCACAGGAATGGTTCAAAACATAGACAGTAAGAAGAGTGAGTTTTATTGTACTTAAGTCGGCATTGTGCGTTTTGTATTTAATTCCAATGCAATTTCGGTGTTTGATCGTCAATAAGAATGTCAGAGGGATACAGTGAACCTGAAGTGAAGCATCGGAATCTATAACTAGGGTCACAGGAATGGTTCAAAGCATAGACAGTAAGAAGAGTCAGTTTCCTTGTACTTAAGTCGGCATTGTGCATTTTGTAATTATTTCCGATGCAATTTCAGTGTTTCATCATCAATAAGAAAGTCAGAGGGATACAGTAAACCTGAAGTGAACCACCGGAATCTATTACTAGTGCCACAGGAATGGTTCAAAACATAGGCAGTAAGAAGAGTCAGTTTTCTTGTACTTAAGTCGGCATTGTGCCTTTTCTATTTAATTCCGATGCAATTTCTATGTTTCATCGTCTATAAGAAGGTCGGAGGGATACAGTAAACCTGAAGTGAAGCATCGGAATCTATAACTAGTGTCACAGGAATGGTTCAAAGCATTGACAGTAAGAAGAGTCAGTTATCTTGTACTTAAGTCGGCATTGTGCCTTTTGTATTTAATTCCGACGCAATTTCTGTGTTTCATCGTCAATAAGAAGGTCAGAGGGATACAGTAAACCTGAAGTGAAGCATCGGAATCTATAACTAGTGTCACAGGAATAGTTCAAAACATAGACAGTGAGAAGAGTCAGTTTTCTTGTACTTAAGTCGGCATTGTGCGTTTTATATTTAATTCTGATGCAATTTTTGTGTTTCATCGTCAATAAGAAGTTCAGAGGGACACAGTAAACCTGAAGTGAAGCATCGAAATCTATAACTAGTGTCACAGAAACGGTTCAAATCACAGACAGTAAGAAGTGTCAGTTATCTTGTACTTAAGTCGGCATTGTGCCTTTTGTATTTAATACCGAAGGTATTTCTGTGGTTCATCGTCAGTAAGAAGGTCAGAGGGATTGAGTAAACCTGAAGTAAAGCACCGGAATCTATATTGGGTGTCACATGAATGGTTCAAAACATAGACAGTCAGAAGAGTCAGTTTTCTTGTACTTAAGTCGGCATTGTGATGTTTGTATTTAATTCCGATGCTATTTCTGTGTTTCATCGTCAATAAGAAGGTCAGAGGCATACAGTAAACCTGAAGTGAAGCATCGGAATCTATAACAAGTGTCACAGGAATGGTTCAAAACATAGACAGTAAGAAGAGTCAGTTTTCTTGTACTTAAGTGGGCATTGTGCATTTTGTATTTAATTCCGATGCAATTTCAGTGTTTCATCATCAATAAGAAGGACAGAGGGATACAGTAAACCTGAAGTGAAGCATCGGAATCCATAACTAGTGTCACAGGAATGGTTCAAAACATAGACAGTAAGAAGAGTCAGTTGTCTTGTACTTAAGTCGGCATTGTGCCTTTTCTATTTAATTCCTATGCAATTTCTATGTTTCATCGTCTATAAGTAGGTCGGAGGGATACAGTAAACCTGAAGTGAAGCATCGGAATCTATAACTAGTGTCACAGGAATGGTTCAAAACATTGACAGTAAGAAGAGTCAGTTATCTTGTACTTAAGTCGGCATTGTGTCTTTTGTATTTAATTCCGAAGCAATTTCTTTGTTTCATCGTCAATAAGAAGGTCAGAGGGATACAGTAAAACAGAAGTAAAGCATCGGAATCTATAACGAGTGTCACATGAATGGTTCAAAACATAGACAGTAAGAAGAGTCAGTTTTCTTGTACTTAGGTCGGCATTGTGCCCTTTGTATTTAATTCCGATGCAATTTCGATGTTTCATCGTCAATAAGAAGGTCAGAGGGATACAGTGAACCTGAAGTGAAGCATCGGAATCTATAACTAGTGTCACAGCGATGGTTCAAAACATAGACAGTAAGAAGAGTGAGTTTTATTGTACTTAAGTCGGCATTTTGCGTTTTGTATTTAATTCCGATGCAATTTCGGTGTTTGATCGTCAATAAGAATGTCAGAGGGATACAGTGAACCTGAAGTGAAGCATCGGAATCTATAACTAGTGTCACAGGAATGGTTCAAAGCATAGACAGTAAGAAGTGTCAGTTTTCTTGTAGTTAAGTCGGCTTTGTGCCTTTTGTATTTAATTCCGATGCAATTTCTGTGTTTCATCGTCAATAAGAAGGTCAGAGGGATACAGTAACCCTGAAGTGAAGCATCGGAATCTATAACTAGTGTCACAGGAATGGTTCAAAACATAGACAGTAAGAAGAGTTAGTTTTCCTGTACTTAAGTCGGAATTGTGCCTTTTGTATTTAATTCCGATGCAATTTCTGTGTTTCATCGTCAAAAAGAAGGTCAGAGGGATACAGTGAACCTGAAGTGAAGCATCGGAATCCATAACTAGTATCACAGTAATGGTTCAAAACATAGACAGTAAGAAGAGTCAGTTTTCTTGTACTTAAATCGGCATTGTGCCTTTTATATTTAATTCCGATGTAATTTCTTTGTTTCATCGTCAATAAGAAGGTCAGAGGGATACAGTAAACCTGAAGTGAAGCATCGGAATCTATAACTAGTGTCACAGGAATGGTTCAAAACTTACACAGTAAGAAGAGTCAGTTTTCTTGTACTTAAGTCGGCATTGTGCCTATTGTATTTAATTCCGATGCAATTTCTGTGTTTCATCGTCAATATGAACTTCAGAAGGATACAGTAAACTTGAATTGAAGCATCGGAAACTATAACTAGTGTCACAGGAATGATTCAAAGCATCGAGTGTAAGAAGAGTCAATTTTCTTGTACTTAAGTCGGCATTGTGCGTTTTGTGTTTAATTCCGATGCAATATCTGTGTTTCATCGTCAATAAGAAGGTCAGAGGGATACAGTAAACCTGAAGTGAAGCATCGGACTCCATAACTAGTGTTACAAAAATGGTTCAAAACATAGACAGTATGAAGAGTCAGTTTTCTTGTACTTAAGTCGACATTGTGCCTTTTGTATTTAATTCCGACGCAATTTCTGTGTTTCATCGTCAATAAGAAGGTCAGAGGGATACAGTAAACCTGAAGTGAAGCATCGGAATCTATAACTAGTGTCACAGGAATGGTTCAAAGCATAGACAGTAAGAAGTGTCAGTTATCTTGTACTTAAGTCGGCATTGTGCCTTTTGTATTTAATTCCGAAGCAATTTCTGTGTTTCATCGTCAGTAAGAAGGTCAGAGGGATACAGTAAACCTGAAGTAAAGCATCGGAATCTATAACGAGTGTCACATGAATGGTTCAAAACATAGACAGTAATAAGAGTCAGTTTTCTTGTACTTAGGTCGGCATTGTGCCTTTTGTATTTAACTCCAATGCAATTTCTGTGTTTCATCGTCAATAAGGAGGTCAGAGGGATACAGTAAACCTGAAGTGAAGCATCAGAATCTATAACTAGTGTCACAGGAATGGTTGAAAACATAGACGGTAAGATGAGTCAGTTTTCTTGTACCTAAGTCGGCATTGTGATGTTTGTATTTAATTCCGATGCAATTTCTGTGTTTCGTCGTCAATAAGAAGGTCAGAGGCATACAGTAAACCTGAAGTGAAGCATCGGAATCTATAACAAGTGTCACAGGAATGGTTCAAAACATAGACAGTAAGAAGAGTCAGTTTTCTTGTACTTAAGTCGGCATTGTGCATTTTGTATTTAATTCCGATGCAACATCAGTGTTTCATCATCAATAAGAAGGTCAGAGGGATACAGTAAACCTGAAGTGAAGCATCGGAATCTATAACTAGTGTCACAGGAATGGTTCAAAACATAGACAGTAAGAAGAGTCAGTTTTCTTGTACTTAAGTCGGCAATGTGCCTTTTCTATTTAATTCCGATGCAATTTCTATGTTTCATCGTCTATAAGAAGGTCGGAGGGATACAGTAAACCTGAAGTGAAGCATCGGAATCTATAACTAGTGTCACAGGAATGGTTCAAAACATTGACAGTAAGAAGAGTCAGTTATCTTGTACTTAAGTCGGCATTGTGCCTTTTGTATTTAATTCCGAAGCAATTTCTGTGTTTCATCGTCAATAAGAAGGTCAGAGGGATACAGTAAACCTGAAGTAAAGCATCGGAATCTATATCGAGTGTCACATGAATGGTTCAAAACATAGACAGTAAGATGAGTGAGTTTTATTGTACTTAAGTTGGCATTGTGCCTTTTGTATTTAATTCCGAAGCAATTTCTGTGTTCCATCGTCAATAAGGAGGTCAGAGGGATACAGTAAACCTGAAGTAAAGCATCGGAATCGATAACGAGTGTCACATGAATGGTTCAAAACATAGACAGTAAGAAGAGTCAGTTATCTTGTACTTAGGTCGGCATTGTGCCTTTTGTATTTAATTCCAATGCAATTTCCGTGTTTCATCGTCAATAAGGAGGTCAGAGGGATACAGTAAACCTGAAGTGAAGCAGCAGAATCTATAACTAGTGTCAGAGGAATGGTTCAAACATACACAGTAAGAAGAGTCAGTTTTCTTGTACCTAAGTCGGCATTGTGATGTTTGTATTTAATTCCGATGCAATTTCTGTGTTTCGTCGTCAATAAGAAGGTCAGAGGCATACAGTAAACCTGAAGTGAAGCATCGGAATCTATAACAAGTGTCACAGGAATGGTTCAAACATAGACAGTAAGAAGAGTCAGTTTTCTTGTACCTAAGTCGGAATTGTGATGTTTGCATTTAATTCCGATGCAATTTCTGTGTTTCGTCGTCAACAAGAAGGTCAGAGGCATACAGTAAACCTGAAGTGAAGCATCGGAATCTATAACAAGTGTCACAGGAATGGTTCAAAACATAGACAGTAAGAAGAGTCAGTTTTCTTGTACTTAAATCGGCATTGTGCCTTTTATATTTAATTCCGATGTAATTTCTTTGTTTCATCGTCAATAAGAAGGTCAGAGCGATACAGTAAACCTGAAGTGAAGCATCGGAATCTATAACTAGTGGCACAGGAATGGTTCAAATCTTACACGGTAAGAAGAGTCAGTTTTCTTGTACTTAAGTCGGCATTGTGCCTATTGTATTTAATTCCGATGCAATTTCTGTGTTCCATCGTCAATAAGAACTTCAGAAGGATACAGTAAACCTGAAGTGAAGCATCGGAAACTATAACTAGTGTCACAGGAATGATTCAAAGCATAGAGAGTAAGAAGAGTCAATTTTCTTGTACTTAAGTCGGCATTGTGCGTTTTGTGTTTAATTCCGATGCAATATCTGTGTTTCATCGTCAATAAGAAGGTCAGAGGGATACAGTGAAATTGAAGTGAAGCATCGGAATCCATAACTAGTGTCACAGGAATGGTTCAAAACATAGACAGTAAGAAGAGTCAGTTTTCTTGTACTTAAGTCGACATTGTGCCTTTTGCATTTAATTCCGACGCAATTTCTGTGTTTCATCGTCAATAAGAAGGTCAGAGGGAAACAGTAAACCTGAAGTGAAGCATCGGAATCTATAACTGGTGTCACAGGAATGGTTCAAATCATAGACAGTAAGATGAGTGAGTTTTATTGTACTTAAGTCGGCATTGTGCCTTTTGTATTTAATTCCGAAGCAATTTCTGTGTTCCATCGTCAATAAGGAGGTCAGAGGGATACAGTAAACCTGAAGTAAAGCATCGGAATCGATAACGAGTGTCACATGAATGGTTCAAAACATAGACAGTAAGAAGAGTCAGTTATCTTGTACTTAGGTCGGCATTGTGCCTTTTGTATTTAATTCCAATGCAATTTCCGTGTTTCATCGTCAATAAGGAGGTCAGAGGGATACAGTAAACCTGAAGTGTAGCAGCAGAATCTATAACTAGTGTCAGAGGAATGGTTCAAACATAGACAGTAAGAAGAGTCAGTTTTCTTGTACCTAAGTCGGCATTGTGATGTTTGTATTTAATTCCGATGCAATTTCTGTGTTTCGTCGTCAATAAGAAGGTCAGAGGCATACAGTAAACCTGAAGTGAAGCATCGGAATCTATAACAAGTGTCACAGGAATGGTTCAAACATAGACAGTAAGAAGAGTCAGTTTTCTTGTACCTAAGTCGGAATTGTGATGTTTGTATTTAATTCCGATGCAATTTCTGTGTTTCGTCGTCAACAAGAAGGTCAGAGGCATACGGTAAACCTGAAGTGAAGCATCGGAATCTATAACAAGTGTCACAGGAATGGTTCAAAACATAGACAGTAAGAAGAGTCAGTTTTCTTGTACTTAAATCGGCATTGTGCCTTTTATATTTAATTCCGATGTAATTTCTTTGTTTCATCGTCAATAAGAAGGTCAGAGCGATACAGTAAACCTGAAGTGAAGCATCGGAATCTATAACTAGTGGCACAGGAATGGTTCAAATCTTACACGGTAAGAAGAGTCAGTTTTCTTGTACTTAAGTCGGCATTGTGCCTATTGTATTTAATTCCGATGCAATTTCTGTGTTCCATCGTCAATAAGAACTTCAGAAGGATACAGTAAACCTGAAGTGAAGCATCGGAAACTATAACTAGTGTCACAGGAATGATTCAAAGCATAGAGAGTAAGAAGAGTCAATTTTCTTGTACTTAAGTCGGCATTGTGCGTTTTGTGTTTAATTCCGATGCAATATCTGTGTTTCATCGTCAATAAGAAGGTCAGAGGGATACAGTGAAATTGAAGTGAAGCATCGGAATCCATAACTAGTGTCACAGGAATGGTTCAAAACATAGACAGTAAGAAGAGTCAGTTTTCTTGTACTTAAGTCGACATTGTGCCTTTTGCATTTAATTCCGACGCAATTTCTGTGTTTCATCGTCAATAAGAAGGTCAGAGGGAAACAGTAAACCTGAAGTGAAGCATCGGAATCTATAACTGGTGTCACAGGAATGGTTCAAATCATAGACAGTAAGATGAGTGAGTTTTATTGTACTTAAGTCGGCATTGTGCCTTTTGTATTTAATTCCGAAGCAATTTCTGTGTTCCATCGTCAATAAGGAGGTCAGAGGGATACAGTAAACCTGAAGTAAAGCATCGGAATCGATAACGAGTGTCACATGAATGGTTCAAAACATAGACAGTAAGAAGAGTCAGTTATCTTGTACTTAGGTCGGCATTGTGCCTTTTGTATTTAATTCCAATGCAATTTCCGTGTTTCATCGTCAATAAGGAGGTCAGAGGGATACAGTAAACCTGAAGTGTAGCAGCAGAATCTATAACTAGTGTCAGAGGAATGGTTCAAACATAGACAGTAAGAAGAGTCAGTTTTCTTGTACCTAAGTCGGCATTGTGATGTTTGTATTTAATTCCGATGCAATTTCTGTGTTTCGTCGTCAATAAGAAGGTCAGAGGCATACAGTAAACCTGAAGTGAAGCATCGGAATCTATAACAAGTGTCACAGGAATGGTTCAAACATAGACAGTAAGAAGAGTCAGTTTTCTTGTACGTAAGTCGGAATTGTGATGTTTGTATTTAATTCCGATGCAATTTCTGTGTTTCGTCGTCAACAAGAAGGTCAGAGGCATACGGTAAACCTGAAGTGAAGCATCGGAATCTATAACAAGTGTCACAGGAATGGTTCAAAACATAGACAGTAAGAAGAGTCAGTTTTCTTGTACTTAAATCGGCATTGTGCCTTTTATATTTAATTCCGATGTAATTTCTTTGTTTCATCGTCAATAAGAAGGTCAGAGCGATACAGTAAACCTGAAGTGAAGCATCGGAATCTATAACTAGTGTCACAGCAATGGTTCAAAACTTACACGGTAAGAAGAGTCAGTTTTCTTGTACTTAAGTCGGCATTGTGCCTATTGTATTTAATTCCGATGCAATTTCTGTGTTCCATCGTCAATAAGAACTTCAGAAGGATACAGTAAACGTGAAGTGAAGCATCGGAAACTATAACTAGTGTCACAGGAATGATTCAAAGCATAGAGAGTAAGAAGAGTCAATTTTCTTGTACTTAAGTCGGCATTGTGCGTTTTGTGTTTAATTCCGATGCAATATCTGTGTTTCATCGTCAATAAGAAGGTCAGAGGGATACAGTGAACTTGAAGTGAAGCATCGGAATCCATAACTAGTGTCACAGGAATGGTTCAAAACATAGACAGTAAGAAGAGTCAGTTTTCATGTACTTAAGTCGACATTGTGCCTTTTGCATTTAATTCCGACGCAATTTCTGTGTTTCATCGTCTATAAGAAGGTCAGAGGGAAACAGTAAACCTGAAGTGAAGCATCGGAATCTATAACTGGTGTCACAGGAATGGTTCAAATCATAGACATTAAGAAGTGTCCGTTATCTTGTACTGAAGTCGGCATTGTGCCTTTTGTATTTAATTCCGAAGCAATTTCTGTGTTTCATCGTCAGTAAGAAGGTCAGAGGGATACAGTAAACCTTAAGTAAAGCATCGGAATCTATAACGAGTGTCACATGAATGGTTCAAAACATAGACAGTAAGAAGAGTCAGTTTTCTTGTACTTAGGTCGGCATTGTGCGTTTTGTATGTAATTCCGATGCAATTTCTGTGTTTCATCGTCAATAAGGAGGTCAGAGGGATACAGTAAACCTGAAGTGAAGGATCAGAATCTATAACTAGTGTCACAGGAATGGTACAAAACATAGACAGTAAGAAGAGTCAGTTTTCTTGTACTTAAGTCGGCATTGTGACGTTTGTATTTAATTCCGATGCAATTTCTGTGTTTCATCGTCAATAAGAAGGTCAGAGGCATACAGTAAACCTGAAGTGAAGCATCGGAATCTATAACAAGTGTCACAGGTATGGTTCAAAACATAGACAGTAAGAAGAGTCAGTTTTCTTGTACTTAAGTCGGCATTGTGCATTTTGTAATTATTCCGATGCAATTTCAGTGTTTCATCATCAATAAGAAGGTCAGAGGGATACAGTAAACCTGAAGTGAACCATCGGAATCTATTACTAGTGCCACAGGAATGGTTCAAAACATAGGCAGTAAGAAGAGTCAGTTTTCTTGTACTTAAGTCGGCATTGTGCCTTTTCTATTTAATTCCGATGCAATTTCTATGTTTCATCGTCTATAAGAAGGTCGGAGGGATACAGTAAACCTGAAGTGAAGCATCGGAATCTATAACTAGTGTCACAGGAATGGTTCAAAGCATTGACAGTAAGAAGAGTCAGTTATCTTGTACTTATGTCGGCATTGTGCCTTTTGTATTTAATTCCGACGCAATTTCTGTGTTTCATCGTCAATAAGAAGGTCAGAGGGATACTGTAAACCTGAAGTGAAGCATCGGAATCTATAACTAGTCACACAGGAATAGTTCAAAACATAGACAGTAAGAAGAGTCAGTTTTCTTGTACTTAAGTCGGCATTGTGCGTTTTATATTTAATTCTGATGCAATTTTTGTGTTTCATCGTCAATAAGAAGTTCAGAGCTACACAGTAAACCTGAAGTGAAGCATCGGAATCTATAACTAGTGTCACAGAAATGGTTCAAATCACAGACAGTAAGAAGTGTCAGTTATCTTGTACTTAAGTCGGCATTGTGCCTTTTGTATTTAATACCGAAGGTATTTCTGTGTTTCATCGTCAGTAAGAAGGTCAGAGGGATACAGTAAACCTGAAGTAAAGCATCGGAATCTATATTGGGTGTCACATGAATGGTTCAAAACATAGACAGTCAGAAGAGTCAGTTTTCTTGTACTTAAGTCGGCATTGTGATGTTTGTATTTAATTCCGATGCTATTTCTGTGTTTCATCGTCAATAAGAAGGTCAGAGGGATACAGTGAACCTGAAGTGAAGCATCGGAATCTATAACTAGTGTCACAGGAATGGTTCAAAACATAGACAGTAAGAAGAGTGAGTTTTATTGTACTTAAGTCGGCATTGTGCGTTTTGTATTTAATTCCGATGCAATTTCGGTGTTTGATCGTCAATAAGAATGTCAGAGGGATACAGTGAACCTGAAGTGAAGCATCGGAATCTATAACTAGGGTCACAGGAATGGTTCAAAGCATAGACAGTAAGAAGAGTCAGTTTTGTTGTACTTAAGTCGGCATTGTGCCTTTTGTATTTAATTCCGGTGCAATTTCTGTGTTTCATCGTCAATAAGAAGGTCAGAGGGATACAGTAACCCTGAAGTGAAGCATCGGAATCTATAACTAGTGTCACTGGAATGGTTCAAACATAGACAGTAAGAAGAGTCAGTTTTCTTGTACTTAAGTCGGAATTGTGCCTTTTGTATTTAATTCCGATGCAATTTCTGTGTTTCATCGTCAAAAAAAAGGTCAGAGGGATACAGTGAACCTGAAGTGAAGCATCGGAATCCATAACTAGTATCACAGTAATGGTTCAAAACATAGACAGTAAGAAGAGTCAGTTTTCTTGTACTTAAATCGGCATTGTGCCTTTTATATTTAATTCCGATGTAATTTCTTTGTTTCATCGTCAATAAGAAGGTCAGAGGGATACAGTTAACCTGAAGTGAAGCATCGGAATCTATAACTAGTGTCACAGGAATGGTTCAAATCTTACACAGTAAGAAGAGTCAGTTTTCTTGTACTGAAGTCGGCATTGTGCCTATTGTATTTAATTCCGATGCAATTTCTGTGTTTCATCGTCAATATGAACTTCAGAAGGATACAGTAAACTTGAAGTGAAGCATCGGAAACTATAACTAGTGTCACAGGAATGATTCAAAGCATCGAGAGTAAGAAGAGTCAATTTTCTTGTACTTAAGTCGGCATTGTGCGTTTTGTGTTTAATTCCGATCCAATATCTGTGTTTCATCGTCAATAAGAAGGTCAGAGGGATACAGTAAACCTGAAGTGAAGCATCGGAATCCATAACTAGTGTCACAAAAATGGTTCAAAACATAGACAGTAAGAAGAGTCAGTTTTCTTGTACTTAAGTCGACATTGCGCCTTTTGTATTTAATTCCGACGTAATTTCTGTGTTTCATCGTCAATAAGAAGGTCAGAGGGATACAGTAAACCTGATGTGAAGCATCGGAATCTATAACTAGTGTCACAGGAATGGCTCAAAGCATAGACAGTAAGAAGTGTCAGTTATCTTGTACTTAAGTCGGCATTGTGCCTTTTGTATTTAATTCCGAAGCAATTTCTGTGTTTCATCGTCAGTAAGAAGGTCAGAGGGATACAGTAAACCTGAAGTAAAGCATCGGAATCTATAACGAGTGTCACATGATTGGTTCAAAACATAGACAGTAATAAGAGTCAGTTTTCTTGTAGTTAGGTCGGCATTGTGCCTTTTGTATTTAACTCCAATGCAATTTCTGTGTTCCATCGTCAATAAGAACTTCAGAAGGATACAGTAAACCTGAAGTGAAGCATCGGAAACTATAACTAGTGTCACAGGAATGATTCAAAGCATAGAGAGTAAGAAGAGTCAATTTTCTTGTACTTAAGTCGGCATTGTGCGTTTTGTGTTTAATTCCGATGCAATATCTGTGTTTCATCGTCAATAAGAAGGTCAGAGGGATACAGTGAACTTGAAGTGAAGCATCGGAATCCATAACTAGTGTCACAGGAATGGTTCAAAACATAGACAGTAAGAAGAGTCAGTTTTCTTGTACTTAAGTCGACATTGTGCCTTTTGCATTTAATTCCGACGCAATTTCTGTGTTTCATCGTCAATAAGAAGGTCAGAGGGAAACAGTAAACCTGAAGTGAAGCATCGGAATCTATAACTGGTGTCACAGGAATGGTTCAAATCATAGACAGTAAGATGAGTGAGTTTTATTGTACTTAAGTCGGCATTGTGCCTTTTGTATTTAATTCCGAAGCAATTTCTGTGTTCCATCGTCAATAAGGAGGTCAGTGGGATACAGTAAACCTGAAGTAAAGCATCGGAATCGATAACGAGTGTCACATGAATGGTTCAAAACATAGACAGTAAGAAGAGTCAGTTATCTTGTACTTAGGTCGGCATTGTGCCTTTTGTATTTAATTCCAATGCAATTTCCGTGTTTCATCGTCAATAAGGAGGTCAGAGGGATACAGTAAACCTGAAGTGTTGCAGCAGAATCTATAACTAGTGTCAGAGGAATGGTTCAAACATAGACAGTAAGAAGAGTCAGTTTTCTTGTACCTAAGTCGGCATTGTGATGTTTGTATTTAATTCCGATGCAATTTCTGTGTTTCGTCGTCAATAAGAAGGTCAGAGGCATACAGTAAAACTGAAGTGAAGCATCGGAATCTATAACAAGTGTCACAGGAATGGTTCAAACATAGACAGTAAGAAGAGTCAGTTTTCTTGTACCTAAGTCGGAATTGTGATGTTTGTATTTAATTCCGATGCAATTTCTGTGTTTCGTCGTCAACAAGAAGGTCAGAGGCATACAGTAAACCTGAAGTGAAGCATCGGAATCTATAACAAGTGTCACAGGAATGGTTCAAAACATAGACAGTAAGAAGAGTCAGTTTTCTTGTACTTAATTCGGCATTGTCCCTTATATATATAATTCCGATGTAATTTCTTTGTTTCATCGTCAATAAGAAGGTCAGAGCGATACAGTAAACCTGAAGTGAAGCATCGGAATCTATAACTAGTGTCACAGCAATGGTTCAAATTTTACACGGTAAGAAGAGTCAGTTTTCTTGTACTTAAGTCGGCATTGTGCCTATTGTATTTAATTCCGATGCAATTTCTGTGTTCCATCGTCAATAAGAACTTCAGAAGGATACAGTAAACCTGAAGTGAAGCATCGGAAACTATAACTAGTGTCACAGGAATGATTCAAAGCATAGAGAGTAAGAAGAGTCAATTTTCTTGTACTTAAGTCGGCATTGGGCGTTTTGTGTTTAATTCCGATGCAATATCTGTGTTTCATCGTCAATAAGAAGGTCAGAGGGATACAGTGAACTTGAAGTGAAGCATCGGAATCCATAACTAGTGTCACAGGAATGGTTCAAAACATAGACAGTAAGAAGAGTCAGTTTTCATGTACTTAAGTCGACATTGTGCCTTTTGCATTTAATTCCGACGCAATTTCTGTGTTTCATCGTCTATAAGAAGGTCAGAGGGAAACAGTAAACCTGAAGTGAAGCATCGGAATCTATAACTGGTGTCACAGGAATGGTTCAAATCATAGACATTAAGAAGTGCCCGTTATCTTGTACTGAAGTCGGCATTGTGCATTTTGTATTTAATTCCGAAGCAATTTCTGTGTTTCATCGTCAGTAAGAAGGTCAGAGGGATACAGTAAACCTTAAGTAAAGCATCGGAATCTATAACGAGTGTCACATGAATGGTTCAAAACATAGACAGTAAGAAGAGTCAGTTTTCTTGTACTTAGGTCGGCATTGTGCGTTTTGTATGTAATTCCGATGCAATTTCTGTGTTTCATCGTCAATAAGGAGGTCAGAGGGATACAGTAAACCTGAAGTGAACCATCGGAATCTATTACTAGTGCCACAGGAATGGTTCAAAACATAGGCAGTAAGAAGAGTCAGTTTTCTTGTACTTAAGTCGGCATTGTGCCTTTTCTATTTAATTCCGATGCAATTTCTATGTTTCATCGTCTATAAGAAGGTCGGAGGGATACAGTAAACCTGAAGTGAAGCATCGGAATCTATAACTAGTGTCACAGGAATGGTTCAAAGCATTGACAGTAAGAAGAGTCAGTTATCTTGTACTTAAGTCGGCATTGTGCCTTTTGTATTTAATTCCGACGCAATTTCTGTGTTTCATCGTCAATAAGAAGGTCAGAGGGATACTGTAAACCTGAAGTGAAGCATCGGAATCTATAACTAGTGTCGCAGGAATAGTTCAAAACATAGACAGTAAGAAGAGTCAGTTTTCTTGTACTTAAGTCGGCATTGTGCGTTTTATATTTAATTTTGATGCAATTTTTGTGTTTCATCGTCAATAAGAAGTTCAGAGCTACACAGTAAACCTGAAGTGAAGCATCGGAATCTATAACTAGTGTCACAGAAATGGTTCAAATCACAGACAGTAAGAAGTGTCAGTTATCTTGTACTTAAGTCGGCATTGTGCCTTTTGTATTTAATACCGAAGGTATTTCTGTGTTTCATCGTCAGTAAGAAGGTCAGAGGGATACAGTAAACCTGAAGTAAAGCATCGGAATCTATATTGGGTGTCACATGAATGGTTCAAAACATAGACAGTCAGAAGAGTCAGTTTTCTTGTACTTAAGTCGGCATTGTGATGTTTGTATTTAATTCCGTTGCTATTTCTGTGTTTCATCGTCAATAAGAAGGTCAGAGGGATACAGTGAACCTGAAGTGAAGCATCGGAATCTATAACTAGTGTCACAGGAATGGTTCAAAACATAGACAGTAAGAAGAGTGAGTTTTATTGTACTTAAGTCGGCATTGTGCGTTTTGTATTTAATTCCGATGCAATTTCGGTGTTTGATCGTCAATAAGAATGTCAGAGGGATACAGTGAACCTGAAGTGAAGCATCGGAATCTATAACTAGTGTCACAGGAATGGTTGAAAGCATAGACAGTAAGAAGAGTCAGTTTTGTTGTACTTAAGTCGGCATTGTGCCTTTTGTATTTAATTCCGGTGCAATTTCTGTGTTTCATCGTCAATAAGAAGGTCAGAGGGATACAGTAACCCTGAAGTGAAGCATCGGAATCTATAACTAGTGTCACTGGAATGGTTCAAACATAGACAGTAAGAAGAGTCAGTTTTCTTGTACTTAAGTCGGAATTGTGCCTTTTGTATTTAATTCCGATGCAATTTCTGTGTTTCATCGTCAAAAAGAAGGTCAGAGGGATACAGTGAACCTGAAGTGAAGCATCGGAATCTATAACTAGTGTCACAGGAATGGTTCAAATCTTACACAGTAAGAAGAGTCAGTTTTCTTGTACTGAAGTCGGCATTGTGCCTATTGTATTTAATTCCGATGCAATTTCTGTGTTTCATCGTCAATATGAACTTCAGAAGGATACAGTAAACTTGAAGTGAAGCATCGGAAACTATAACTAGTGTCACAGGAATGATTCAAAGCATCGAGAGTAAGAAGAGTGAATTTTCTTGTACTTAAGTCGGCATTGTGCGTTTTGTGTTTAATTCCGATGCAATATCTGTGTTTCATCGTCAATAAGAAGGTCAGAGGGATACAGTAAACCTGAAGTGAAGCATCGGAATCCATAACTAGTGTCACAAAAATGGTTCAAAACATAGACAGTAAGCAGAGTCAGGTTTCTTGTACTTAAGTCGACATTGCGCCTTTTGTATTTAATTCCGACGTAATTTCTGTGTTTCATCGTCAATAAGAAGGTCAGAGGGATACAGTAAACCTGAAGTGAAGCATCGGAATCTATAACTAGTGTCACAGGAATGGCTCAAAGCATAGACAGTAAGAAGTGTCAGTTATCTTGTACTTAAGTCGGCATTGTGCCTTTTGTATTTAATTCCGAAGCAATTTCTGTGTTTCATCGTCAGTAAGAAGGTCAGAGGGATACAGTAAACCTGAAGTAAAGCATCGGAATCTATAACGAGTGTCACATGAATGGTTCAAAACATAGACAGTAATAAGAGTCAGTTTTCTTGTAGTTAGGTCGGCATTGTGCCTTTTGTATTTAACTCCAATGCAATTTCTGTGTTTCATCGTCAATAAGGAGGTCAGAGGGATACAGTAAACCTGAAGTGAAGCATCAGAAACTATAACTAGTGTCACAGGAATGGTTCAAAACATAGACAGTAAGATGAGTCAGTTTTCTTGTACCTAAGTCGGCATTGTGATGTTTGTATTTAATTCCGATGCAATTTCTGTGTTTCGTCGTCAATAAGAAGGTCAGAGGCATACAGTAAACCTGAAGTGAAGCATCGGAATCTATAACAAGTGTCACAGGAATGGTTCAAAACATAGACAGTAAGAAGAGTCAGTTTTCTTGTACTTAAGTCGGCATTGTGCATTTTGTATTTAATTCCGATGCAACTTCAGTGTTTCATCATCAATAAGAAGGTCAGAGGGATACAGTAAACCTGAAGTGAAGCATCGGAATCTATAACTAGTGTCACAGGAATGGTTCAAAGCATAGACAGTAAGAAGAGTCAGTTTTCTTGTACTTAAGTCGGCAATGTGCCTTTTCTATTTAATTCCGATTCAATTTCTATGTTTCATCGTCTATAAGAAGGTCGGAGGGATACAGTAAACCTGAAGTGAAGCATCGGAATCTATAACTAGTGTCACAGGAATGGTTCAAAACATTGACAGTAAGAAGAGTCAGTTATCTTGTACTTAAGTCGGCATTGTGCCTTTTGTATTTAATTCCGAAGCAATTTCTGTGTTTCATCGTCAATAAGAAGGTCAGAGGGATACAGTAAACCTGAAGTAAAGCATCGGAATCTATATCGAGTGTCACATGAATGGTTCAAAACATAGACAGTAAGATGAGTGAGTTTTATAGTACTTAAGTCGGCATTGTGCATTTTGTATTTAATTCCGAAGCAATTTCTGTGTTTCATCGTCAGTTAGAAGGTCAGAGGGATACAGTAAACCTGAAGTAAAGCATCGGAATCGATAACGAGTGTCACATGAATGGTTCAAAACATAGACAGTATGAAGAGTCAGTTATCTTGTACTTAGGTCGGCATTGTGCCTTTTGTATTTAATTCCAATGCAATTTCTGTGTTTCATCGTCAATAAGGAGGTCAGAGGGATACTGTAAACCTGAAGTGAAGCAGCAGAATCTATAACTAGTGTCAGAGAAATGGTTCAAACATAGACAGTAAGAAGAGTCAGTTTTCTTGTACCTAAGTCGGCATTGTGATGTTTGTATTTAATTCCGATGCAATTTCTGTGTTTCGTCGTCAATAAGAAGGTCAGAGGCATACAGTAAACCTGAAGTGAAGCATCGGAATCTATAACAAGTGTCACAGGAATGGTTCAAAACATAGACAGTAAGAAGAGTCAGTTTTCTTGTACTTAAGTTGGCATTGTGCATATTGTATTTAATTCCGATGCAATTTCAGTGTTTCATCATCAATAAGAAGGTCAGAGGGATACAGTAAACCTGAAGTGAAGCATCGGAATCTATAACTAGTGTCACAGGAATGGTTCAAAACATTGACAGTAAGAAGAGTCAGTTATCTTGTCCTTAAGTCGGCATTGTGCCTTTTGTATTTAATTCCGAAGCAATTTCTGTTTTTCATCGTCAATAAGAAGGTCAGAGGGATACAGTAAACCTGAAGTAAAGCATCGGAATCTATAACGAGTGTCACATGAATGGTTCAAAACATAGACAGTAAGAAGAGTCAGTTTTCTTGTACTTAAGTCGGCATTGTGACGTTTGTATTTAATTCCGATGCAATTTCTGTGTTTCATCGTCAATAAGAATGTCAGAGGCATACAGTAAACCTGAAGTGAAGCATCGGAATCTATAACAAGTGTCACAGGTATGATTCAAAACATAGACAGTAAGAAGAGTCAGTTTTCTTGTACTTAAGTCGGCATTGTGCATTTTGTAATTATTTCCGATGCAATTTCAGTGTTTCATCATCAATAAGAAGGTCAGAGGGATACAGTAAACCTGAAGTGAACCATCGGAATCTATTACTAGTGTCAGAGGAATGGTTCAGAACATAGACAGTAAGAAGAGTCAGTTTTCTTGTACTTAAGTCGGCATTGTTCCTTTTCTATTTAATTCCGATGCAATTTCTATGTTTCATCGTCAATAAGAAGGTCAGAGGGATACAGTCAACCTGAAGTGAAGCATCGGA